>NW_016107777.1:1607587-1625605 GCF_001604975.1 Cebus imitator
TCCTCCTCCCCCTCCCGTCCCACCTTCCTCGCGCGGGATCCGCTGCAGGACGCTCGGCTGGAACCCGAAGACGAGGTGGCTGCGCGCCTGAGAATCCGGAGCCGCTCTACACCCCTCCCCCTCCTAAGAGGGGCTCGCGTGGGAGCCGCCCGCCCACCCCGCGCCCGGGAGGAACACGGCGCGCCACCTCTCGCGGCGGCTCTGCCACAGTCTCGGGCGCGCAGGCCGGCGCGGGAAAGAGGAAGGAGAGCTGAGGAAAACTTCTTGGGTCCACAGACTCGAATCCCCGCGCTTCCCGCCCTGATGGCCTCCTGCACCCAGCTCCGCCCTCCAGCAATGCCGGATACCCAGGAGGTCTGGGGAGAGCTCTTTAATTTCAGAAAATTTAAAGTTTGTGTGAAATTCCGGATTATTACCGAAAGCGAAGTTTCATGTTAAAGGTGGCAGGTTTTTGTTTTTTTTTTTCCTTTCATTTTTTAAAGAGAGAAGCATCACCAGGTAAGACGTTGGAGAACACCTATATCTCCCACATACTCTACCTGCATTTTTCCCTTTATAAAAACTCCCTGGCAACTGCACTTTGCAATGTAGAACCTGAATCAAAAACTTTTAAAGCCTACTGTCTCCCTCCTGCAAAACCAGAAGAGAGTTTTGAAGCCCGAACACCAATTTTGTATTCCATAGTGCATTTATGACAAAATATTGGCTTTCCATGTTTTTTCTACATACTCTAAATAAACTGGGAGGAAAGCAGTAATTAGCCTCCTGTAGAGAGAATCTGATACAGAGAACCTCTCATATTTAGAGGATTTAGGGGAAGTGAATATTTCACATAAATCAACAAATGTCTGCAAGCCAATAGACTGCGATAATATTCTGTATCACTATTTGAATTATTAGAGATTTCAGCCAAAACTACATCTCCCAAAGTTATGACCTTTGAAAATTTCTAGTAGCCTCCAAAATTTAAGATATTTGAATAGCAGCAGTACACTTAAATGTTTGGAGGCTACTGGAAATTTAGACTAGATTGATACAGTAATACAGTAAATGTAAGTACATTTACTGTACTATTATTAATATTTATTAATATTGATAAATTTATTAATGATTAATATTAATTTCTATTTTTAATGTAATATTTCCAAATGAATGTATAATACGTATGGTAGGAAATATGTATGTAATATTTGTATAGGAAAGAAAGTACTATTTTTAACTTAGAAAAAAAAGATATTTTTCTCAATTGCCCCCATTTCTACTGTGATGAATGGAGAAAAAGCACAGAACTTACTACTGCAATTCATGGGAGCCCTGATAGACACAAACAAATGTCAGAAAACTCTAAGAATGTAGATGTATGCTAATTCTTCAAAGATATTTATTTTAGCCTATCCACAGAGGGTCATTGCCATGTAGTTGACATATTTAAATTCTTGTTTACTACATTTATCAAGACAGTAGTAGTGGTGGTCCATCCTCCACTATCACCGTTTTCTGACCCCCTGGTCCTTCCACCTTCCGCTCTCTACCTCAAAATTTGAAATACTTTCTTCTTAATATCTCATTATAGTTTATAACCTCATTATTTCTAAATTTAAATCTAATAGGGGAAGCACAGAAATTGCTTCTTATGAGAAACTGATACTCGGCAGAAGTCAGTAATTTTCAAAATAAAAATGGCTTTCAAACCTTTGTAACTTACCTTTAAAAAAGTTGCTATTAGCTAGAAAATATTTGATGAGGAATGATGCTCTAGTACTCATCCCCTTCAGCATCTGCTATGCATTTTAGCTCAGTAATTGCCACTATCTAAGCCCAACATGGTCACCTTTAGATTTTTGGAAGCACATATATTTATGTTTATACCACATCCCTTCCCCCCAATACATCTATTTTGTGGCTGACTCTCTAATATTCATAGCATGTTTTCACATCTGACTTTCACTGGCAGCTTCCCATACTGCATCTCCACAGGGACTTCTCCAAGTTGTGAAATCTGTTGAAAAACAAATAATGACAGTTGAATGCATCTTGGGAGAAAAGGCTTTGATAGGGTCTTAAACTCCAGATCTGATGATAGAGTAGGATTCACCAGCAAACTGCAAGTTTAAAATTCTAAAGTGGTAAGAGGCAGAGTGTACCTGTCTACAGTGTGTTTGTGTTGGCCTGGTGTGGTTCAGTCACCCTCAGGCTCCTACAGCTCCTTAAGCTTCTCTTTTCAAGCCATTTTCATCTTCTAGGTTAAGTGACTAGGCATCCAAGTGTAATAGGTGTGATGTTGTGATGTTATTAATCACAGGGAAAGCTTTCTGTCAGTTTCTCTATACATCAACATTTGAGTCCTCAAACAGCCTGCTTTCAAGCTTTAAATAATCCTAGGGGAATTCACACTTCAGTTAACAACTTGGTTATCGGTTATCACCTCAGTGGGGATTCATTGAAAGCTTGCTGAGAGCAAAACACAGCAGGGAAAAATAAGGAAAGAGGTTTAGGTGGGAGGCAAGATACTGGTAGAGTAGTCAGGAACTTTGCAAATCAAGGGAGGTGAGTAGACAGGAAATACTTCACTGACTACTTCCCAGTTTGTTGGAGAGCCAGTTTAAGAAACTGGAGAAGCCGTAAAAGCAGAAAGCATGGTGCAGCATTGGAGATAGGTAGAAGGCTGGGACTTGATTTTATTTTCCTGATCATGGTATACAAAATTGGAACTCACAGCAGGACACAGGTCTTCAAATTCCCAGCCCCTTTGCTGTCACTCAGCCACCTCATGCAGAATCAAAGTTGAGATATGAAAAGCCAATACTGGGGCCACTGCTAGATTGAACTTTGCCTTCATATTTGTTTAGCTGTCCCTTTCTTTCTCTACTAAACATTCAGTAAATCAGTCCACAAGTGTCTATTATCAAAGATGTAAATAGTATTTTTGATAGGTATTATTTGAATTCATTTCTTCTGTAGGTTTCCTTACCCTCATTTTCAGACTTACCACGGCTCTAGAAAGAAAAATACTAACCATATATAATGACAGCTGGTCCATTTCTAACCACCTTTGAGGTTAGATCTGTGAAGACCTTAATATAACTCCATTTAAATGCATGCACATACACGCATGTGCACAAACGTGCATGCACATACACACACACAGAGCTCTTTCATAGGATTTTTTTTTGCAGTGAATATAAAAGCATGCTACTCTGTAATCTGTAACCAACATGAGAATATGTAGGAAGGGTCCAATTTAATGCACATCTTCCATCTGCCAGACACAGAGCCAGTCTTCACTGCCTGCCTAAGATCCCATAGCTCCTAAGTGCAAAGGAAAGTTCTGGAGAATGATCAAGCCACATTGTTTCTAGATATTTTTTTCTGCATGTAGAAGTATCTCTGAATCATCTTCTGTTTATGTTCTTTAATTCTACAGCCCCCATATCTTTCTTTCTCCACCTGTTGCATATTTATTTATCTCTATTTCAGTAAAAGCTAGAACTCATCTATAATTAAAGGCAGGAAAAGAGAGAATGGCTACATCAGGGAGCTTACTAAGCTAGGCAGAAGCAGCTGCACTTGTATAATGAACACCTTAGTCCCTGACTCAAATGATGACCCCATCCACTGGAATCTTTCATCTCAGCAGCATCCGGCCAGTAGACTGGCAGGCAATCCAACTGGGCTGAGAAGGGAATTAACCAAGAGTGTCTGTTGCTCCTTATTGCAAAAGTGTTTGCCGATCAAGCAAATGTTATTTGCCTTAACTGTAGGAAGACATTCTTCCCATCAACTTCTCAGCTGGTGAAAGCTATGGAGACATTTGCATTAAAGGACTTGCAAGTGTCTGACTTCACCCAAAGCTGTAGTTTAATGAGGGATGAGTTAACCTAAAAACAAAAATTTGGCCATTTCTGAAACATTTCATTATAAGGCTAGGGAAACTGTACCTGATCTGTAAAAGTCAACTATCTAGAGTGGTGTCTTATACCAAATCCGTCTGTGAGCTTAAATTAAGCATATAAAAGAGAAAAAAATAAAGCAAAACCCTGGATATTAAAAACTCACGAGTAAATTAAAGACAATATAAAATGATGTCAAGAAGGAACATTCTGTGTCTTCAATTGGGAATTGTATTTACTGAAGCCTTGTAAGTCTTAAAAATATTAATTTAATAGAAAGTAGCAGCAACTACTAATGTTTGCATTGAGAAAATCAAAAACAAACAAGAAAAACAGAATGGAGGGCCAGGAGCAGTGGCTCAAACCTGTACTCCTAGCACTTTGGAAGGCCAAGGCCGACGTATGACCTGAGGTCAGGGGTTCAAAACCAGCCTGGCCAATATGGCAAAACCCCATCTCTACTAAAAATACAAAAATTAGCTGCCAGGCACAGTGGCAGGCACCTATAATCCCAGTTTCTCAGGAAGCTGAGGGAGGAGGAGAATCACTTGAACCCAGGAGGCAGAGGTTGCAGTGAGCTGAGATTGCACTCCAGCCTGGATGACAGAGCAAGACTCCACCTCAAAAAAAAAAAAAAAAAAAAAAAAAAACTAGAATGAAATTTCTAGAATAGGATGTTTACAGGCTTTTGTTGTTATTTGTTTGTGTTTTTAAAGATGAACCCACTTAAGCAAACTTAGACAATATTGGATACCTAATTTGATAAACAGACCCTTTTGTGATTTAACTTAATCTAAAACATTCAGTAGATAAACTGACTTTATCAGCTGGAGTAGATATTGGAAGTACATCAGTCAGTTCAATAGTTCAATTACTGTAATTCTTAAAAGTATTTTTCAATATTTAAACCATAGGGTGAATCTGATTGAATTAATTGATTACTAAGTAGATGATACTGGAAAGTGGCAAGTAAGACAATTAAAATTTGTTTTTTGTTTAGATTGAGATATATTGACTTTGTAAAATAAAGACTTTTTAAAAATTTCAATGAGCATTAATTATAAATATTTAAATTTTCATTAGGGCTATGAGGTACTGACACCAAGAAGGATAAAATGCAATGTTTAAGAATAGTTTTAAAATAATTTCACTCTATGCTCATGCACAGAAATACACGTATTCTTATATTAAGGCTAATAAATTTAAAAATTTGCATGTGAAAAAGATTTCTAGAAACACTTCAGTTCTTTAGATTTACACCAATGTGGTTTTAAAATTTTGTGAGACCTGCATATTTATTAATTTAATAATCTTAATATAAGAATATATGTGGAGCCAGTTTATTTTTTGACTCAGAATTCTACTTGTCCTGGTAAAGCATACTGTTCTAAAATGGATATAGAGTCTGTAAGACAAGATCTACAAAGAACTTTTTATGTTTTTCTTTGCAAGTTGTTGTTTATTGTTAGCTAACTAGTACAAAACGGGCATTATATATCATTCTCTCTTAAATTACCATGGGATAGCTATTTCAGAAGATAAAAACTATCCCAAGTGCCATTGCAAATTTTTGCCACTTACTTCTGTCCTCTTGGGTAAATGGACAGTTCCCTTAATGTGAGGCAGTCATACTAAAAATGAATATAAGGTTATGATTACTGTTCATACATACTATGCCAAGCATCCTGTTCTCTACAAGATAACTGAAAGTAAAAAAAGAAACGAAAAATTAAACTAAAATGTGAAACAATTTTTAAATATGTTTATTCATTTTTCTCTAAGTGGTATGCTGTAAGCTTCAAACTGGGGCTAAAAATATGTAAGTTGCTACATTAACTCTCACAGTCTTGTGAGAATAAACACATAAATTAATCATTTAATTAGAGTATAATGAGTGAAGATAGGTAATATATGAAGCAGGTTTCTTCCTGAATTAACATGAGGGCACTGAAATCTGAATGTATTGTCACATATAAATAAAAAGTTGAGAGGTAAGGCTTGACCTCAGACGAACAGCTCAAAGCTGGTGATCTTCTCCATCAGCTGCCAGTTCAATCAATGGACTTTATAACATGAAACTCCAACCCTCCAAATTCAGGTGCCTTAAGCAGTGGCACAACTCTTCCACATCTCACATTATGGAATATCACTTACATATCTGACATTACGGAAAACGGACAGATTCTTTTCCTAAAATTCATTCACAAGAAAAGGAGAGTTCCTCCACCTTGGAAGCTTTAACAGTTCTGACCTTAAATCATATTGGTTTTCATTTGGTTACAGGTCCAACCCTGAACTAATCCCTGGTGACAAGGGGGATGAGATGTGGACAGTGGTAACCCAACACTCAGGCAGTGATAGGAAGCAGTCACTACCAAATCTTTAATTTGTAAGTCTGAGAGGGCCTAGTTCTCCAAAGAACATACTAGAGCATTGTTTCGCCAATGGCAGGATCAAAGACGGCAAACATAACAGATTCTATCAGAGACCTGCAGAGAATACTGTGGGAGCAAAGAAATGAGCCATTTAAGAGACAAGATGTGAACCTTGAAAAATGAGAGTTATTAGGAAAAATGTGGTAAAAATAACATGTCTTGTGGAAGGAGGAAGATGGGTAAAATCAGAGAGCTGTGAAATAACATGATGTTCACATTAATACTGGTTTTCCTTACCTAAAACATTAATACATAGATACAAGTAGAGTGTATAACACTAAGTGAAAAGTCAAAGCAAAAAAATCTCTCTTAAAATGCTTTTGGAAGTGTGTCTCAATCTAATATGCATCACTTAGCGGCATGAAAAGCTTTCCAGTGCTCACTGATGCTCAGAGAATTCTCCTGTGAATCAAGCAAATTCTTGTCTTACTTTTTAGAACATAATGACACTTGGGATAACACAGATCAATAATGTAAACTCTTTTTTTTAATAAATAAAATATTTTTGCTCTTAAAATTTTTTAAACAAGCAACACTAATTTAAAAGATTTGTTCTTCTAATCAAGCTGTGGGTTGCAATCAGCAATGACACAGCTCAATTTATTTTGGGTTGTACTCTGAATTGAGGTATTTTTCTTAACCTTTTTAAAGGAGTTTTTAATAACAAATGTAATCTTTTCCTTGGTATAGGAACTATTCAGATTATATATTTCATCTTGGCTTGGTAGTGGGTTGATTTAAAGGAACTGGTTCATTTCTTCCAAATCTTTGAACTTATGAATATAAAGTTATTTGTACCATTTTCTTCATATCTTTCTTCTGGCTGCAGGATCTGTAGTAATAGCCTCTGTTTTATTACCAAGATTGGTGATTTGTTTCTTCATCCCATTTTTGTTGGTCATGCTAGAGGTTTATGACTTTTGTTAATTTTTTTGATGAATTAACTTTTTATTTTATTGATTTTTCTCTATTAGTAGATCGGTACAAAAGTGACTGCAGTTTTTGTCATTGCCTTTAGTGATGTCTAATTACAAAAACTTTGTTCCAAACTAAAATATTTGTGGTTTCAATTTTATTTATTTATTTTATATCTTTATTATTTTCTTCCTTCTGCCTGTCTGGGGCTATTTTGCTCTTTATTTCTTAATGTCTTAAGGTAGGAAATTAGATTATTAATTTAGGAATTTTCTTCTTTCCTAATTATAAGCGTTTTATGTAAAAAATTTCTCTCTTTGCACTACTTTAGTTTCACTCCACATATTTTTATGTATTTCATGTTCATTTTATTCAGTTCAATGTATTTTTGGATTCCTTTCAGAATTCTTTTTTAACATATCTGTTTGGAAATGTGTTGTATAATTTCCAAATGTTTGGAGATTTTTACATTTTTTATTATTAATTTCTAGTTTTTTTCACAATAGTCAGAGAACATATTCTGTATGATTCAATTTTTTAATTGGCTGAGATTTATTTTATAACAAAAGATTTTAGTTATTTTACACAGGAAAACATACATATTTAACTTCACATATTGAGGCTTTACCTCTTTGAACAAAACTTTAAAAATCTTACCTTCATTCCTTACCTGGAACATTCTCTCTACGTACATTAGGCACTACATTTAAATGGCATTATAATTTTTGCTTCAACCATCAAATATGATTTAACAAACTTATGAAAGCAGAGTCATTTATTTACCCTACTTTTTACCCAGTTTAATGTCCTTGTCTCCTTTCTGAAGTTCTAAGACTTTTTTGGTTATCATTTTCTTTCTCTTTAGAAAACTTAAGGGAGGTTTGCTAGCGATTTTTATTTTTAACTTTCTTTGATCTGAAAATATCTTTATTTCTTCTTCATTCCTGAATGATAGTTTCACCAGATACAGTATTCATGGTCAACAGTACTTTTATTTTACCACTTGGAAAATGATGGACCCTTCTCTTTTATCCTCCATGGTTTCTGTTTTATAGGAGAAATCCACTATCATGTGAACTATTATTCTCTGCATAACACAGTCTCTCTCAACAGACAATTTCAAGATTATTTGCTTTATTTTCCGTTTTGGGAAGTTTAGAATGTGTAGGGGTTATATTTCTTTGGTGTCTTGAATTAGTAGGTCAGTGTCTCACAATATTTGTGTAGTATTTACCCATTATTTTTTTCCAAGTACCTTGTTAGCATTTTTTTCTGAGTCCTCTTCTTTGACTCCAGTAAATAAATGTTAGCTCTTTTGTTATTGGTTCATGGCTCACTGACATTCTCTATTTTTTTAATACATTTGATTGATGTGTTCACTGATTTTCAAGTCCACAGATTTACTTGTACTTTTCAGTTCTGTAATTTCCACCTGGTTCTTTTTATATTTTTCTGTTTGTTTGCTAATATTTTTTTTTCATTTTTAAAGAGAATTTGTAACTGCTTTTTGAAGACCATTTTAATGCTAATCTTTGTCAGCTAATTCAAACAACGGATTCACCTTGGTATTGATGTGTGTCGGTTGTCTTTCTCATTTTGGATATTCTGTTATGACTTGATTGTATTTAATCATTTTTTTAGTAGGCACCCCTGTTGAATTATATAACCAGAGCTAGGTAGGTAAATTCAGTTTTCCCACTGACTGGGTCTTGCCAACCCTACTGCTGGCAAAATTGGAACATTATATTGCCTTTGGAAGATGCTTGAGGTGGACATTGAGCCACTGCCAACATCTTTCCAGCAAAAGTAGGATACCTCCTTGCCTTTGAGTTGAGGAGCAAGGCAGGGAACTTAGCTCCCTACTGAGCAATGACAGGATCTGGGAGGTGGGAATTAGAAGAGCAACCCACACCTCTTTATTGCTGAGTGCAAAGGGAAAACCTCAACCACTCTGGAGCCATCTGATATTAAAGGATGAGATGGAGACAGAAATGCTAACTGGCTTCTACTCCCAGTACCTCAGTCACCTTTGTTAATGACTGGTGAGTGTGGAAGTTTGAATCCCCACTGGACTCCAGTAACACTAATAACTGGGAAAAAATGGAGTGCTGATTACCTGAGACTCACTCTACCTGTTCAATCTTTTGATGACTAGTAAGGGTGGAGGCTCAGCTCCACGTTGAAATTGCAGTTTATTCACTGATATTTGGCTGGAGTAGAGTGAATATTGCCAACAACATGTTCTGTTGTAAGGCCACTCTTTTCCGAGTCCTTTGCTAAAGAAAACCAGATTTTTTTCTGAGGATTTTGTCTGTTCCCCTTGTAACTTCGTGGTGGGAACCTTCTGCAGTACCTTGTCTGGGATATATGGATAAGAATAAGGAACCTGGGAAACTCACCTTCATATTGTTTCTCAAGTCTTGAGGTCCCTAAGCAGTTCACTTCCTTCTTTCCCACCTTTCAGAGTTTTCCTATACTGATTTTTTGAATTGTGTTCAGGGTATTATTCTGTTGTTAAGAAGGAGGCTCTGGGCAAAATGGGCTACTCCATCATTTTTACCAAAACCGGGAATCTCTTGACTGTTTGTTTTTTGTAGAGTCAGGGTCTTGCTCCGTTTTCCAGGCTGGAGTGTAGTGGTGCAACCACAGCTCAGTGCAGTCTTGAACACCTGGGCTTAAGTGATCCTCCTACCTCACCATCCCAAGTAGCTGGGACTACAGGTGCCCATTACCACACATGGTTTAATTTTTTGTTGTTGTTGTTATTGCTGCTATTGTAGTCTTTCATAGAGATGGTGATCTCGCTTTGTTTTGAACTTTTGACCTCAAGCAATTCTTCCATCTCACCCACTCATAGTACTGGGATTGCAGACATTAGCCACTGCACCTGGCCATTCTTGAGAGCTTTTAAATAATAATTCATTGGCTCTACCCTGACATTTGCTTTCACTATCCCTCTTTGAAATAGAACCCCAAAATTTAGCTGGTAATGAAAGATAATAGTTCTCAGTCTTCTGTGTAGCTAAGGGAGCAACATAGTTCTAGCCAAGTTTAAATAAAATTCATTAATACTTCCTTGAAATGTCTTTACAAGGTAAGGGTGCTACCAGTTTTCTTTTTCCCACTTCTGAGATAAAGGCCTACATGGCTAGAATTCTACCAGCCATTTTGTCATCTCCATAATGCAAGTTAGTTATTGAAGATGTCAGAATAGCACGATAGGAACATGAGTCCCTGATGATATTGGGTAGCCATTTCAGTTAGAAAGAAATAAATTCAACTGATCATGGTGGCTCACCCCTGTAATCTTAGCAATTTGGGAGACTGAGGCAGGGTGGATAACCTGAGGTCAGGAGTTCGAGACCAACCTGGCCAATGCCTCTACTAAAAATACAAAAATTAGCTGGGTGTGGTGGCGGATGCCTGTAATCCCAGCTACTTAGGCTGAGGCAGGAGACTCACTTGAACCCAGTAGGAGGAGGTTGCAGTGAACCAAGAATGTGCCATTGCACTCCAGGTTGCAGTGAGCCAAGAACGTGCCATTGCACTCCAGCCTGGGAGACAAGATTGAAACTCTGTCTCAAATAAACAAACAAACAAACAAACTCATAAAAGTGGGATGGTTTTAAAATATGTCTGCAAATACTTTGAATTTAGTGACTCATGTCTTACAAATCAAATATGGAATAATGCTATGTGACTTCTGAGGCTAGGTAATAAAAATAATAGTTTTCACTTGGCTTTCTGTATGTCTCTCTTTCTTTATCATATTGCTTGCTCTAGAAAAGCTAGCCACCATGCTGTAAGAACACTCAAGAGACATCTGAGGCTATTCACAAAGAGTTGCTACCAACCAGCCAGGCTCTGGAGTCAGCCACTCTGAGAAGCACATCTGCCATGCACAATTAAGATTTTGAATGACAGTAGGTCTGGACAAAATTTTGACTGCAACCTTATGAGGGCCTCTGAATGGGAACTAACCAGTCAACTGTTCCTGAATTCCTGACCCACAGAAACTGTGAGAAGTAATAAATACTTAGTGCTTTAAACCACTAAGTTTTGGAGATAATTTGCAATGCAGCAATAAATAAATGATGCAAAGTCTATTATGCTAGGTCATTTATTTTGTGGTGTGTGTGTGTGTGTGTGTGTGTGTGTGTGTGTGTGTGTGTTTTACATGTTGTAATAGGGCATCTGAACCCAATCTGGACTAATGGACTTACTCAGAGGAGGGGATGGAAACACTGTGAGGAGCACTGAGATACAGTTGGTCTTCAGAAGTCATGATCTGAGACCTGAGAGCCACAATGATATGCCACATCTTTCAATTTCTCTCCACACATCGACCTAATTTTCTTTAACTATGGCCAACATCCTCCACATAGTTGAATGATATGCAACCATCCATACTCCTACATACTATATCCATTCTCAGGAAGGGGCTAAGTGTTTTCTATTAAAAAGAAGATAGGTTACATATTCCAATTGAACTAAAAAAGGAAGACATCTGAAGAGGGTGGGATTAGACATTTTCTGCAAAAGGAGATGGAAAAATGAGTGACACACAGTCCCATTTAAGTCATTTACACATCCTCTTTTACCATTTCCTGAGGCAAGCTTTTTTGGGTCATTCTTCATGAACTACCTCCTTGCACAAGACAACATATTTTTTTCTAACTTTAGGATAAGGATTAAGAGATTTTTAAGTCTAGAGATGTGTCTATTTAACCTAAATAGCACTCCTTCTGGAAAGCCTTCCTTGATTCCCTTGATACTGACTGTCTACTCTCTGCTCTATCTGTTTTTATCTTGTATTTCTATGTTCTGGTACTTATTAAAACAGTGCCCTACAATATTTGTCCATTTGTTATATTCCAACTATGCTGTATATTCCTGTAGGAAGAGAGCTTGCTTAATGATCTCTGCATGCCTTGGGCCCAAAATAGGTGTTCAACATGGTGAGTGAGCAAATCTCTGACTAGAGATAAGAGAGACTGAATTAAATTTTGAAAAGGTTATTTTATTTATTATCTCATATGTAGTTTTCCTTTTTAATACTTTCTAACTCGGCCCTAGTTCTTCACCTAATATGAGTAGACATGAAGAAAATCTGTCTTTTGGTCACTTCCTTTCAGCAGTATCCAGAGAGCTGAGGTTAAACAGAACATGCTTAATAAAAATATCTGGGGAAATTCATCAAGTATCCAGAACAGCCAGAAAATCATTCTTGAAGACTAAACTTTCAAAAACACTGACCTACCCAGAAACATTCCTGTGAAGATTCTGTCACTCTAGTCACTGCCACCATCATTGCCAGAAAAATGTGTCCTGAGTTAGGCATGCTACATGACATTGTTGGAATGTAATAGTGTCTGATCCATAGAGCCTAACTTCAGCAAGACTGTACAAACAGGCTTCTGACTTCTGTCTTGGGTAGGCAGGACCTGTAAGAAACTTCCTTAAACAGAATATGATTCTTCAAAAAATACCACAAAACATAGCAAATATCCACTACTTAGAAGGATCCAGAAATACTGCCTTAGAGATTATATTCAGAGCTATGATTTGACAAATTTTCAGTCATTGAATAACATTCGATATTCAATGACTGAAATAGCCGGAGAAATACTTGGTGTAAGAAATATCTGTAAGGAATTTCTGGCTCAGTTGAATGGATAACAACAAATGTAGTTCCTTTTACCTTGAACTTCTGAATCTATATGGTTTTTAATCTGCCTAGGCATCTTGTTACAAAATCTCAGCCTCAAAGAAGTAATTCATCTACCAGCTGTACTAACTTTTGCTTTGGAATTTCTTTTAGCCATGGTGACAAACCCCAAAGACAAAGCAGTATATAAGTATCTGTCTGCATGAACACAGGCACAGACACAGACACACACACAAACTTAAATTAACACTTGATTTTCTTAGCCAACCAAATTTCATGTTGATATCTCTCTCTAGGGAAAATTTTTAAATGTCAGAGTGTAAAATCATGCCATGTTATTTACAATAGTTACTTGATCCTAGTTCCTTGGTAAGCTTTGCCCTCTATTTCATGTGGCTTTTCTGAAAAAGAGAAGTAATTTCTCATTAAATTATGAGACTTAATTATTCAAACTGGAAGATTTATATTTAAAAACTCTAAAAATGGGAGTTGGAAAGGAATAGGCCATAAAATAAAGGACAAACTTGAATTTTTGAAGTGGAGGTTGTAGAGACAGGACACAAGTCCAGCCTCATTGTTATGAACAGAGAAGCTGAAGGCCAGAGAACAAATATTATCCCAAACTATAAAGTTAGTAAGCAACACAATCCCTCAGGTAGCACGTTTTCCTCATCACAGCATAATAGAAGGTTAGCAGACTGGAGTTCAACCTGGAGGATCAAACATAGGCATTTATCTCTGGCTCCTTAGGAAACCTCAAAAATGATAAAACAATACAAATGTTATAAATGACATAGACAAAAAGAGCAGAAGAGGTGACAGAAAACTGAAGGGGTCAGCACTATTTGTAAATCAATTAAATGGTAGGGCTGGAGTATCATCACAGGTCCGTTTGATTTTACAGGCTGTGAACACTCCATTACATTAGATGTTTTACTAATCGCCCTCATGTAAGAGGAGTTTTGTTCTCAGCTGCCTGCTTCTGTGTAAATGTCAACACCTACTTGGCACTATTTCCCTGTTTATAACTAGAGAATTAGACTAACTAAACAATGTATTGTCAAATTAGAAGTATATAAATACATTTTACTTTATGTCATATTAAAACAAAGCACAAAAACTCATAAACACTCAGACACAAGTTTCACAAAAACAACTCACCTTTACTACATTGATAGCAGTATTCTTTTTGCCTTGATATTTTCTATATTGTTATTTCCAATTGTAACTATTTGGTTAAAGCAGTGGAGCCAATTAAATGCATTTCATAGCTCACTAATGAGCTTGACATGCAACTTGACATAGCTGGGATTACAGGCATGTGCCACCACGCCCAGATAATTTTGGTATTTTTAGTAGAGACAGGGTTTCACCATGTTAATCAAGCTGATCGCAAATTCCTGATCTCAAGTGATTCACCGACCTCAGCCTCCCAATGTAAGATAAATCATTCTACATAAATAGCGTTGCATGAACAACACTTCCTTTTCTCCCACTTCTTTTTGATTTTTCAGTTTTTTGTTAATTTTACCTTTCACTTCCATGTCTCTCCATTGTACATTTGTTATTACTTTTTGTTCTTCTGTTTTTGGGTATTCCTTTACTGATTATCCTTGCTTCCTTCTCTGCAACTCATCTGCTGCCCACACACACCCCCATCATCCCAACACAAGTGTAGTATCACTTTGATAATACAAATATACAGCTTTTGCCTCATCTCATGAAGTAAATGCTTTTCAGAGTTGAACCATGTAATAAGTTGTAATTGCGTTTTCTTTCTTGCAAATCTTTTATTGAAGTTAACGTTCTTTTTAGATCTTTTCTATTTGTAACACATTTTAGCTTTTTACCAATTCTCCAAATCCTCTCTGATAATGTCCAGAGAAAACAGCTTTGCCATCTTTTATCTTTCTGAAGAAATCTAATTCAGAGCCATTGCACCACTCCCATCTGGATGATTTGTCTTCTCTCGGTTTAGCACACAGTTGTCCTCCTAGGATTGACCTTCACCATCACCTTGCTGAGCTCTGATGCTTTTCTTCTGCCACCAACCTCCCACCCCATATCTGGCACCAACCTCTTCCTTGGAATTTGTCTTTGTTTGGTGGAATACAGCATCCAGTAGATGTCCTTATGAGTGTACAAGGGACGTAAAAATCCTCATTAACAATATTCATTAGTTATTTTTAGTCCCAACTTTCTTGGTTCTTCTTTTCTAGAATTCCTTTATTTTATGTTTTTAATCTCTTGAACTTAGAAAAAAAAGTCTTGGTCCTACTTTTATTTGTCTGTTTGCATTTTCTCTACTCTCAGAGAAAATAATTTCCCTTCCGTCTGCCATGTCAATTCCTGAATATTATGTCGAGATATTTTTTATGATATGCATATATATCAAAGGATATATGAACACATGTATATAAATAAATATGAATATATATATATATATATATGTATTCTTTTTTTCCAAGAGCTGTTTGTTTCCTCTGACAGTCCCAATTTTATTGTACTCTGTTCTTGACTGATGGTTGCAGCATTTTTGCCAATCTTTCCAAGGATGCTAATTATAGTTTTTGAATTATTTTAAAAGTCTGCCCAAACTTTGATTCCTCCTTGTTGCTTTCTTCTGTTTCTTTATCTTACTTTCTATCTTTTATTTTAGATGCTACCTCATATGTCAGATACCTCTTTCTTTTTACTCATATACTGACTATTTTGGGCCTGTATATTGGGGTTTATATATTCTGAGCATTGATCCAAGGGGGATCTGATTTGGCAATATGCTTCTTAAGTGAATTTTCAGCTAATCCTCTTTATTTTAACCTTTTCTTCACTTACACATGAAAAAGTAACTGGATTCCACTTATTTTGTTGTCTTGTGGGAATGGTGCAGTGTTATTATGGTGTAATTTGCTTTCCTGTTTACCTCCTAAGGATTCTGTGTTTTGGGGTCACTTATTTTCTCCCAACATCTAATGTTCATCATTGGCATTTTGTACCTGATGTAAACTGCCTTGTTCTTTCCTTCTTCATTTATGCACCTTTAAAAATCTCTTTATCTTCATTTTAGTGTGGCTTTAAGAGAGGGTGAAAGTTAATGGATGTATTCTATCTTCCATATTTCCTGAAGTCTTCTTTTAATAAGGAATCATTTTTAATAAAATAAAACATTTGGAGAGTTTCAGACTGAATCATGTCCCTATTTTTAGATTAGTTGCAACCTATTCATTAGTTTATGAGGAAAAAATGATTTATAATTCTCTGGAAATAATTATAAAACTAATGATGATTCAAGATGGAAACACTGAGGATGAGATTTCAGTTTAGCTTTAAAAATTAAAAAACTCACGTAAACCACATAGAAGGTCACTGTTGTCCATCAGAGCCGGTAAGTATTATGAGCCCTGAGTTAAGCTTACCTTTCTCACCTTAAAACAAGACAATATATTCACATTAAATATTTCAGTGGTAAAATGAGTCTTCCTGAAACATTTAATAGAAAATCCTTTGCCATTGGGAGAATCTTCCCTTTTGAAATCCATTGTAAAATGTCTTTTATCTTACTATGCAGCAAAAGGAGATAGCATTGAGAATTTAAGTATTAACAATCAATTAAAATTACATTGCATTACTACTGTAAGGTTAGAAAAATAGATAGATTCTACCGTGTGAGTTCTTCAGGCAGATATTATTCACTGCTGCTACTGTCTAGTAAGCTTTGCAACATTTTTATCAGCCTCACAAATAACTCTCTTGCTTTCGTACTGTCCTCATCAAACTTCTTTTACATATTGACTTAGATAAAAATCAATTCAAAGTAGTCCTTTGAGTTCACATATTTTGATCAAGAAAAAAAATTGTTCATTACATTAAAACAAAACAAAAGAAAACTGTATTTGCTTCAAGGGATAAAAGAAATAGAAGAACAATGAGTAGGGAATATAGAAGCTATGTATGCACAATTATTTCCAAAGCCAAAGTGATACATATCTATTACTTAAAAATTCATAAGTCAATATAATGCAGAACAGTTTACACTCTCAAATGTTGTAAGTCAGTATAAATGAATCCACTGGTAAACTCCAACTGGAAAGATTCAAGTATAATAGGAGTTTGGGGTTTGTGCTTCTGAAGAGAGAAAATGGGTCTTTCATAGGTATGGTATTACCACAGTGATGCTAAGTATATTAATTTAATCTCAAGACTTACGGATGGGAGAAACCTTTGAACATACTTAATGTTGCTTCAAATATTTCATAATAATTATATTTCAGTATGGTGATTTTAAAAATATATATCTGCCCCTAAAATTTGTGGGTTCTGGGGCCAGAGTACATATAAATGGAGGTCTATATGTCATATGTCTAAACATTTTGAAGTTATTAATTAAGTTATCCTCAGCTCTCTCTACATTGTTTTTCATAATCTGCTTCCTGTGAATTCCCCTGATGACTTGAAGACTAAAAGAGACACGCTCAACCCTGGGTCCCCAGCCACCACCAACTGAACCCTCTGCTTGCAAATTAAACCATGAAGGCTTATCTATATTACTTAATATTAAAATAGTAACAACTATAGAACTAAAGAAATTGTTCTTTTCAAATTACAAAAATCATGAACAAAGAAAGATCACATAATTAAAAAGAGAAACTAAATGAAGAAGCAAGGAAGTTTTGAAAATAAAACAATATATAATACTAAAATTAGAACACAGGCTTAAGATCAACTAAATTGGTTATGAAATATATATAAATGCTGGGAGTGGTGGCTCTTGCCTGTAATCCCAGCACTTTGGGAGGCTGAGGTAGATGGATCATGAGGTCAAGAGTTCAAGACCAACTTGTCCAACATAGTGAAACCCCATCTCAACAAAAATACAAAAAAATTCTCCAGGTGTGGTGGCAGGTGCCAGCTACTCAGGAAGCTGAAGCTGGAGAATCACCTGAACCCAGGAGGTGGAGGTTGCATTAAGCCAAGATTGCACCATTGCACTCCAGCCTGGAAAGAAGAAAGAGGAAAAAGGAAAGGAAAGGAAAGGAAAGGAAAGGAAAGGAAAGGAAAGGAAAGGAAAGGAAAGGAAAGGAAAGGAAAGGAAAGGAAAGGAAAGGAAAGG
>NW_016107777.1:1625870-1629204 GCF_001604975.1 Cebus imitator
AGAAAGAAAGAAGAAAGAAAGAAGGAAAGAAAGAGATACATATAATTGGGATTAACTCATTTTTTAAATAAAAGATTATCGATTTGATCAATAAATAAGATCCAATTTTGAGTCTATCAATATTGACTGTATTTTCTTATATGTGGTTATCCTGTTTGGCAATAAATAGACTGTCAGAAAGTGTGATTCATAATGTTGAAATTAAAATGTGAATAAAACCAAGTAAATACAAGGAAAAGAAAGTGTGGGTTAATATATTAATATTAAATATTATCAAATTTAATACATAATTGTTTTTTAAATTTATAGAAGGCTGTATAGCTATATATGGTTTGATGGGAATTTTTAAGGTTATCAAAATCACTCAGAAATATGCAAATACAACAAATCATATTAAATATGTAAACACAAGAGTAATGATAGTGTGTAAGAAATTAATAGAACTTTAATAATACTAAAATATTAGTTCATGTTTCTTAGCCCATGGCCAATCAGGAAGGCAAAATATAAGGATATGAAAAGGTGAATAATACAATTTATAACAGTTGACAAAACATATATCAATTAGGGTGAAGCTTGACTGAATATACTATAGAAAGCCAATTTAACAGTGTCCTTATCTAGCTAGTATAGTAGCACATAACAGAATCCCATACATAAGCATGCCTCTTAAGGCAGTGTCACATTAATTGGAAACTAGAAATTCTTCCAGCTCTCTGAACCATCCCAAGGTAGTGGCCCTCATGTTATCCACAATGACTGTTGGACATGCAGACATCATATTTAAACAGTAGAATTGAAGAAGGAGCAAAGAAAGGTATAGTAAGAGTATATTTTTCAATTAGCTGTCATTGGCCAAAACTTAAGCATAGATTCATACTGAACTGTAAGCAAAGCTGAGGAATGTATTCTTTTGGCTTTAGCAATGTGCTCAGCAAAAGCCAAGACGGCTTTTTTTAAGACAGGGAAAGTGGATATTTGATTGTATCTATCTATCTACGATCAACTGTCCCTTGGATATCTGTACCTCCCTGTGTACTTCTATGCTTGCAAAATACTCAGGCCTTCATAAATGAGCCAAGCTTTTGTTCCACCAGCTTAAAGTTGGGTTTTCTGGGCAATGTGCTATGCTCTCCATCAATCTAAGGTATAGCTGTTCATATCCTAGCAATCAGCTAATAGACATGATATCTTGTCTCCGTACATCCCATGTACAGCGGCTGATGGGTAACAGAAGAGCCAAATAAAAATTCCCAGTTGTAAAAGGAAAACACAGAACTTACTGATCAATAACTGCCAGCACTAGAGCTTTTTCCAAAAGGATTAACTGATTTGATTATTCAATATAACTATTTCTAGCTCCTCTTGGGAAGAATGTCTTGTTATCTTGCAAAGTTCTTTCCTCTGACAGGTTTTTTTTTTTTTATTGTTTTTTATCTCCCCTAGCCAACTCTAGGGCAAATATTGGTACTGGAAAAGGCCAGGGTCCCAGAGGAATGATTTATAGCTGACCACCACAGGCTGCTTGTTGCTACCCAGACAAGGAGTACTTAAGTATTTAATTAATTTTGAGTTGCTTTTAGTTTATGAATAAGGTAGGGTCTCAATTTCATTTTTTATATGTGGATATCCTGTTTTCCAATATCATTTGTTGAACAGATTATTCTTTGGCCATTGTGTATTCTTTGACCTCTTTTCAAAGATCTGTTGACTTTATATATGTGGGTTTATTTCTGGGCTCTCTGTTCTGTTCTGTTTGTCAAAATTTTGCACAACAGAGGAAACAATCAGCAAAATAAAAAGTCAACCTACAATATTCACAAACTATATGTACAGTAGGGAGTTGATTTCTAAAATGTTTAAAGGATTTCTACATGTCAATAGCAAAAAACTCCCAAAAAATGATTAAAAAATGGCCAGTGGACTTGAGCAGACATTTCTGTAAAGAAGACATCAAATAGCCAACATGTGTATGGAAAAGTGCTCAACACCATTCATTTTCAGTGACATGCAAGTCAAAACTACAGTAAGATGTCACATCACACCTGTTAGGATGTCTGTGGTAAAAGAACAAAGGTAAGTTTGCAGGAGTTTGTGGAAAATTGAAACCCTGTTTATGCACTGTTGATGGGAACAAAAGATGGGGCATCATCTAAAAAAAAAGTATGTAGTTTCCTCAAAAATTAAAAATATAATAATTCACATAATTTAGCCACATAGTTCAGCAGTCTCACTCCTGGATATACATCGAGAAGAACTGACATCAGAATTTTAAGGAGAATCTGCACTCTCCTGTTCATAGCAGCATTATTCACAACAGCCAAGACATGGAAACAGTACAAGTCTATTAATGAATAAATAAAGAAAATGTGGCATAAACATAGGATGGAAAAAATTTCAGCCTGAATAAAGAAGGACATCTTGTCATTTGTTACTATTTGTTAAACCTAGAGGACAGTATGCAATGAGAAACAAACCAGGCACCTAAAAAAAAATACATGATTCCACTCACATGAGGTATCTATAATGCTCAAACTAGTAGAAGCAGAGAATACAATAGGGTTTACAGGGGCAGTGGAAGGGGAGAGTGGGGAGGTCTTCCATGGGTGTAAAGAAAGAGAGACACAAAGATATGACCTTAAATGTATATGCTTGAAAATTACTCATTTTTATAATGAATGAAGTGATTATCTCATAAATACTTATAAAGAACCAAAAAAGAACAAAAGAAACCCAGGAAAACCCATTGAATCTATAAAGAAAATATAAATATTAATTTAAAAAAATGAAATTGATAAATAACTTTAGAAATGGTTGGGTAAAAATGAAAAACATTTAGGTAATCTAATCTAGGAAAACAAAAAGGAAGAATGACCTAAATTTGGCTTCTGACTAGATAAATAACTGCATATTCTGAAGAAAACATGTTAGTAATACAAATATCTTTCGCCCATTTGTAGGCAAATACATTTAAAGAATCTGGAAGAAACTAATGATTTTCCATAAAAATATAAATCATCCTTACCACAAAAAGATGAAAAAAATTATAATCTATACTAAAAGTGCTAACTGGCACAAATGAAATTGAGAAAAAAATGACGTTTGGAGTTGTTACATAGATTAATTTTCCTCAAATCTTCTAGAAGCAGGTAAATTATAAAGTTATTTAAGTTATTTGAAAGTTAAAGAATGGCCAGGCGCAGTGGCTCAAGCCTGTAATCCCAGCACTGTGGGAGGCCGAGGCTGGTGGATCACGAGGTCAAGAGATCGAGACCATCCTGGTCAACATGGTGAAACCCCGTCTCTACTAAAAATACAAAAATTCAGCTGGGCA
>NW_016107777.1:1629329-1632547 GCF_001604975.1 Cebus imitator
AAAAAAAAAAAAAAAAAAAAAAAAAAAGAAAGTTAAAGAATGGAATCTTGTAGGGGCCAGCATAACACTGACTCCAAAATCTAACACCTCACTCATATCAGAATACATCTTGGTGTATCAAACATTTAAACCATAGAAGCAGAATCTTTAAAAAATATTTATTAACTTTGTAATCTTAGAATGAGGAATGCATTGTTTAGAATAACCAAAACCCAGAAGGCAAAAACATCAAAACAGTTAAATTTAATAACAAAAAAAAACGAAAATAATTTTTAGGCAAAACAAAATAAGCAGCCAAAACAAAAGTAAAATAATAGCAAAAACTGAGAAAAATGTATGTTTAATAATACAATATAGGATGAATTCATTTATTATGAAAAAATATAAATCACAAGAAAATGTTTTACAATTCAATAAACAGATTAAATTGATAGGTACAGAATAGAAAACATCTAATTTAAGTGAGCTTAGATAATTTACTTAGTGCATCATATGTTAAACAGAAAATAAATATTATTACACCTTAAGCATTCAATGGATGTTAGCAAAATCTATGGACAAAAGATGGATATTTTTTATAGAGTTCCTTTAATATTGATAAGACAATAGACTGTTCAGTAACTCAAGAAAGAGGGAGGAAATTAGTTTATATATATATCTATTGAAGATATTTGAAGATATTATTGTGTCTTTCAACTAATCTTTATCAAGTTTATATACCATTTTAGAATTTTCTTTTTATGAATTTTGACTTTTTTCTTATTTTTTGAAATGTATGGTATTGAAAATAATACATTTTTTTCTGTTAATTACAGTCATATGTGTATATCTCTATAGATACATTATATATGATTATGTTTCAAAGTTGTCTTACCCAAAACCTTGCGTACTTACTTGTGTTTCACTAAGCCATCTGTTGTTTTCTTAGAGTTGTAATAAAGTCTCCCACAATGACTGAGAAATGTGGTTTTGTCAATTTCTAAGTTTCTGTCAAGTTTATTCCATACTTAAAATCTATGATAAGTTTTGCATAATATTTGTTTCAAGTTCTAGCCTGAAATGTGTCAACTTTTGAACTCAGAACTAAGTCAAGAGTTTACTTCCTCAATGTCCCTTAGCAATAAAATAATAGGAGAAACTAGATAACTTCTAAGGTTCCTGCCAAATCTATCATTATGTGATTTTAATTTATAATGAATTTTATTTTAAGGCACCTGTGAGACCCATTTTTTTACAATAATTTATCTCTCTGTTACTGTAAAAATTAGGAAATTCATGAAACATAAAGATCAAAGAATTGGTCCCCATGTTGAGAAAACTTTCCTTTTCCATCTGAACTGAACTTAAATATAAGCATAGAAGGAAATCTTGTAGAATTGGCATCTTCTCTCTGTGAGAGTGAGTTCAGGTCTCCAGAAACTGCATGAAATATATCACTTATTAGAGTAAGAATTTGTCTTCCCCAAAAGGAACTAGAATTGAATTTTTCATCTCACCAGTATATTATTAATATCTTTCATACCATTACAGTCTTTAACATATAATTTTAAATGATTTCATAGTATTACTTTATATGACTGTACTATCTTTAAATTAACTAATACCCATTCTTGTATCTTTGCATTGTTGCAAATCTTTTCTACATCAACATAACTAAATTCAACTTTCATGGTTATTTATCCCAGGTAAAACTAAAAAAGTTCTGAATGTTCTACAATTATTGGCAATTATCCTGTAGCAATCTATTTTTATGTCAACTGTTGCTCTTAATTTAATTGCATTGACCAGAGCAACCTAATAAGCACTTCATTTATACAAATATGATTATCATAGAATGTTTAGTAATTCTTAAAGTTGTCTTATGGGACTGATTTAATGTGTGCCAGCGGAAATCTTCAACTATGTTGTGACTTTCTCATGAGTGTGTTTGTTTGCTAAAACATGATGAAGTTTTTAGTATTTTATCTTTAAAAGGCATGAAATCAACATAAATAGACTATTGGAATTTTTGGCATATTGTACCTTTTATGTACAGTCATACCAAAAAGTATGAATATTTCAGAACTTAGATTTATTTTAAAACCTCATACATTTCAAGATTTAAAATGTTTAGCAAAAAAGTGAAGAAAATACCTTCTTAGACTAAAAGAAAGTATTGCAAAAAACAAAACAAAAACCTAACTAATAAAAGTTGAGAACATAGGCCCAGCCCTATGAATTATCTTTTAACAACCAAAAGCCCATCAGAAAACAAAAATAAAAATTTTTGTTGTTCTGAGTATTTATAAAACATTGTATCTCATTTATTCAGTAAATCACCTTTGTAATGTTATGATTATTCTATTACATAATTATTACATAATTATAAACATTTTTAGAGAGTAGCATAAATAATACTTGACAAAAGCCAATGTGATTGACGAAACTGCCTAAATGCTGAATTATTATATGGTCAACCTGATTATCTTAGGAAATTAACTATTAGCCCATTTTCCATTTATCCTGAGAATGCTCTGTCTCTAAACCTATATCATATACATTTCTGTTACATTAGGATTAAAGACCAGTTTTGTTTATAAAGAACTCCAAGAACAGTTTTTATGTTTTATTTTCACAGTGAAAATCAGTTACATTTGCTTCGACCTCAAAGAGCATGTTTAAGTAAAATTAAATAAGCACTGGCAGTGAGCTTCACTATTTTTTCTAAACAGAAAATGGGTTAAGACAAATACTTTTGTTGTAATCAGTACATCATTTAAAAATAAAAACTATACTTTTCAGACTGACACCTGATACTAAATTTAATAATAAAACATAAATTAGAGGTAAAGATAAAGTATGTAAAAGTATCTTTAGCTTTCCAGGGGATTCTGTTTGAACATCGCAAGCAGAAACATTCATATATCTCTTAAAAGTTTCAATCATGGCCAGGGCGGTGGCTCACGCCTGTAATCCCAACACTTTGGAAGGCCAAGGCAGGTGGATCATGAGGTCAGGAATTTAAGACCAGTTGGCCAAGATGGTGAAACCCAGTCTCTACTAAAAATACAAAACAAAGAAACAAACAAATAGCCAGTGTTGTGGCAGGCTTCTATAATCCCAGCTACTCAGAAGCCTGAGGCAGGAGAATTGCTTGTACCACAGAGGCAGAGGTTGCAGTTAGCCAAGATCGCACCACTTCACTCTAGCCTGGGCAGCAGAGTGAGACTCTGTCTCAC
>NW_016107777.1:1632562-1643427 GCF_001604975.1 Cebus imitator
AAAAGAAAAAAAAAAAGAGCTTTAATCTTGTGTTGCTAAATATATCCTGGAGAAATTTATTCTACATGTTGGATAGTTCATGAACTGATTACATTTTGTAGATATAGTTCAAAATTCACTAGCTATATGCTATGTCAGCAATAACAACAACAGCAAAATTTCATCAAAGACCTGAATTTCCCATTTTAACTCCGGTGAAGTAAAGCTAACTTGAAATATCAGAAAAAAAATCATGATTCAGTGGTGGTTGCCCTTTCTTCTTTCTCTTCATCATACTTTTTCAATTATGACTCTGCACTTGCAATTTAAGTTCTCAAACCGTTATTAAAAATTCAACTCATTACAGATTGGCTTAAATCCTTACCACTTTACTAAAAATAGTAGCCCAGGTTTCAATTGTTTCCCACTATCTGTAAGTTTCTTTATCTTTCTGCAGCACTTGACACAACAAAACCTACTCATTCTTGGCTTACATAAAACCAATCCATTCTGTTTCTTCTCAGCTCTTACTCAATACCTCACTTTCTCTTTTTCTGGCTTGTCAACTTGTTCTTTTTTTCTTTCTTTCTTTTTTTTTTTCTTCCAGACAGATTCTTGCTCTGTCACCCAGGCTGGAATGCAGTGGTGCAATCTTGGCTCGCTGCAACAAACCTCTGCCTCCCGGGTTCAAGCAATTCTCATGCCTCAGCCTCCCAAGTAGCTGGGATTCCAGACATGCACCACCATGCCTGGATAATTTTTATATTTTTAGTAGAGATGGGGTTTTGCCATGTTGGCCAGGGTGGTCTCGAACTCCTGGCCTCAAGTGATCTGCCTGACTTGGGCCTCCCAAAGTGCTGGGATTACAGGTGTGAGCCACCACACCCAGCCATCAACTTCATCTTAAATGCTGATGTTTCTTAGATTTCTAAGGTAGACTATTATTTTTCTTCCTCTACATAGATTTAGATTCATTTCTTATTGAATCTTAGATATATTCACTGCTTTTATATTTCTCCCCCTGAATAAAAAACATGACCTACATAGCCAATATCAAACTGAAATCATTGTTTTATATTGAATCTTTTCTTTAGTATTTTTCCTAAATATATATCTTCAAAGAACTTTAAACTTATAGAATAACTGAGCAGAAAATACAAAAAGTTTTTATATCTTCCCTCCCCAATTCCCCTATTGACATTTTTCATCAGTGTGGTACATTTGTTAAAATTGATGGGCTGATATTCATGTATTTCTATTAACTAAAGTTCCTAGTTTACATTAGGATTAATCTTTGTGTTGTACATTTTGTGGGTTTTGACAAATGTACAATAACATCTATCTGCCATTATAGTGTCATATTAGATAATTTCACACCTGCAAAATGTCTGAGCTACACCTATTCATCCCTCCTTCCCTAAAACCCTGGCAACCACTGATCTTTTTACTGTTTTCATAGTTTTGCCTTTTTAGGATGTCACATAAGTGGAATCATATAGCCTATTGCCTTTTCAGGTTGGCTTCTTTCTTAGCACTATGCATTTAAGATCCCTTCATGTTTTTGTAACTTACAATTCATTTTCTTTTCTTGCAGGATAATATTTAATTGTCTGCATATACCACAATTTATATATCCGTTTACCTATTCAAGGTGATTGCTTCCAGGCTTTAGCATTTATGAGTAAAGCTGCTATAAACGTTTGTGTGTAGGTCTTTAATGTGGACATTAGTTTTCCACTCCATTGGGTAAATACCAGAATTTGATTGCTTGATCATATAGTAAAAATATGTTTGGCTGTGTAAGTAACTGCTGAAATGTCTTCCAAAGTGGCTATAACAGTTTACATTCCCACAAGCAATAAATGATAGTTGCCGTTGCTACCCATCCTCACCAGCATTTACTGTCATTAGTGTTTTGCATTTTAGTCATTCTGACAGATATGTAGTGGCATTCCATTGTTGTTTTAATTTGCAGTTCCCTAATGACCTATGACATGGAAAATCACTTCATATGCATATATACAATCTATATATATTATCTGGTGAGGTGTCTATTCAGATCCTTTGCCTATTTTTTTTTTAGGTTGTTTCTTTTGTATATATTTTAGACAGTTCTCTGTTATCAGATATGTGGTCAATATTTACTTCCAGTCTCTGGCTTCTCTTTTTATTCTCTTAACAGTGTCCTTGGCAGGGCAGAAGTTTTAAAATTTTAATGAAGTTCAACTTGTCAATTTTTTTCATAGGCCATCCTTTTGATGTTATATGTAAGAAGTCATTTCCAAACCCAAGATTCTTCTAGGTGTTAAATTAAGTTTAGTTGAAAGTTGCCTTCTTACATATTTTAAGTGCTACCTGAAGGTCTCTCTGTACATAGTGAACTACAACCTAACTGGATGTGTAAATAGACTATAACCTTCTCTTGTACCAATCACCAAGCTTCAGCCCATCAGTGGCAGTCAACTGTTCAAATGTTCAAATAAGACAAATGCTGATCTGGCTATTTGTGTACCTCACTTACATTTTCTGCACCTTCCTTTCCTTTTCTGTCTGTAAATCTTCTTTGACCACATGACAGTGCTAAAATCTATCTCATCCCATTTTGGTTTGGAGGCTATCCAATTTGCCAATCATTCTTTGCTCAGTTAAACTCTGTTAACATAAATTTGTCTAAGGTTTACCCTTATCATAGTAGTTTTATAGTTTTTCGTTTTGCCTTTAGGTCTGCAATTCATTTTCAGTTCATTTTTGTTGAAAGTATACAATCTGTCACTTTTTTACATGTGGATGTCCAGTTGTTCCAACATCATTAGGCTGCAAAAACTCTCTCTTCTGCATTCAATTGCTCTTTTAAAAGACCAGTTAACTATATTCGTGTGGCCAATTTCTTAGTTAACCATTTATACCACTGATGTTTTTGAGGATTATTTCACCAATACCATGCTGCAATTATTATTGAAGCTTTAGAGTACGTTTTGAAGTCTGATAATGTCAGCCTTCATTATTTTTAGCTATTACTTTGGCTATTTTTGGTCTTTTGCCGTTCAATCTTTTCTTCTATCAATGATATCAAAATACATCCATTCTTAATTTTCTTTTCTTCTCACCCAACAACATTGACATCACGCTATTGTGAACCCAGTTATCTCTTCTGGAATTTTACAGAATCTGCTCTCTTCTGCGTCATCACACTGTCTTCACTCAATCCCATACCTTTTACCTGTAATAAGTCACCCTCCATGCTATTCTTAGTATCAGGCTCTTCCCTTTGTAGTTCTCTATGTTAATTTCAAAGTTGTCATTTTTTACAAATTGAAGTAATATTTGCCTCAATTAGCAACATTTAATAAAATTCAGAGAATATAACATATTTAATGAGTTTTAATAAATATATACTTCATGTAGTCATAATCTTAATGAAGATTTAGAAAATGTTAATCTCTCCAAAAAATTCCCCAAAGGGCACTTCCAGTCAACCTTCATCTCTCATAACAATCCACTATTATGTTATATATATTAATAGATTCATTTGGCTTTTCTTGGACTTCATATAAGTGAATTCAGTATATTCTCTTTTGTGGCTAGCTTTTTTTTTTTTTTTTTTTGCTCAGCATAATGTTTCTGAAATTTATTCATATTTTCCCATTTTAAAGTAGGTTACTCATTTTTATTGCTAAGTAGTATTACATTGTATGCATATATCACAATATGTTTGTTTACTTTGCCATTAGGGACATTGGGATTAATGCAATTTTTGGCTATTATAAATAACACTGCTGTAAAATTCTAGTGCAATACACACACACATATATACATATATATATACACACACACATATATATATATATACACACACACATATATATTATATATATATATATATATATATATATATATATATATATATATATATATATATAAACACACACATTTCTCTTGGATAAACATGTAGGAGTAGAATTCCTGGTCCATGGGGTAAGTTTATTTGTTTAACATTGTAAAAAGCTACGGAGCACTCTCCTAATGTGATGTACATTTTACACTCCCACTCCCACTCCCCAAGTGTTTGAGTGCACCAACTGCTCCCATGTTCTTGCTAATTTTTTATGTCATTAGTCCTTTTAGTTTTTGACATCTGGTGGGTGTTTAATGGTATTCCATTGTTGCTGTCAGAATGACAATTTAAAAATCAAATGAGTTCATACCGTCTCTTCTTTCAACAGCTCTGGTGACTTGGTAGCTTTTCTGCTGCTTTACAAAAGAAAGTCCCTCTCCTCAACATCACTCTAGGGTCTTTCACAATGCTCCAGAATACATCGTGTCATGCAATCATACTTCCAGTCCCATCTTTGTCTGTTTTCTTACTCTTACTCTTTTGTTCTCAATACATAAATTAAGCATTTCTTGAATACTCAGTGCCTTTCTCCTATCCCTGTGCTTTTGTGTATCCTGATTCCTCCCCATTGGTGGCCATTTGTTTTCAACTCTCTGGGAAAATAATTTTTATTCAACCAGCTCAGATGCCCCCTTTCTCTAGAAACTTCCTCTATTTCTTTATACAATGCTAATAAATACTCCTCCATGTTCCCAGGAAATATTGTATCTTGTTCTCATGTTTCTATTTTAGCCTTTATACTTTATTTTAATTTTTTCATGCCAATATCTTTACCAGATGACAGCACTGTCCTTAAAACCAGAGTGTCAGACGCTTGTGAACCAGGGCAACTCCACCTTGAATTGGGCTGGGTAAAATGAGGCTGAAACCTACTGGGCAGCATTTCCACATGGTTAGGCATTCTGGGTCACAGGATGATGTAGGAGGTCAGCACAAAATACGGGTCATAAAGACCTTGCTGATAAAACAGGTTGCCGTAAATTAGCTGGCTAAAACCCACCAAAGCCAAGATCGCCGTGAGAGTGACCTCTGGTCCTCCTAGCTGCTACACTCCCATTAGGGCCATGACAGTTTACAATTGTCATGTCAGCATCAGGAAGGTCTAATAAGGGGTGGGTGGCATGAATAATCCACCCCTTGTTTAGCATAGCATCAAGAAATAACCATAAAAAAGGGCAACCAGCAGCCCTCAGGGATGCTCTGTCTATGGAATAGACATTCTTTTATTCCTCTACTTTCTTAAAGAACTTGCTTTCACTTTACTCTATGGACTTACCCTGAATTCTTTCTTGAGATCCAAGAACCCTTTCTTGGGATCTGTTTCGGGACCCCTTTCCTGTAATAAAAATATGAATAACTTAACACTGTGCCCTAAGCTTCAGAATAGTAATTATCAGTCAATACCTATTTATTAAAAGAAAGAATAACGTTTTTACCGTCTTCTTTGGTCTTTGGTATGGGAAGAATGTCCCTGTGTTTCACAGAGAAGGGAGAACAAAACGTTTCTCTTTGAAGGAATGATTTTTGAGTTTTTGCTCTATATTTAATGTCCCCCAAAATCTATTCTCCAAAACATCCTAATTTATATTTAGATTCTATGTTTTTGTCATAAATTTAGTTCAAAATAGACACTGGTCAATTTAAACTGTAATTTATTAACATAAACATGACTTTAGATATTTTAATTGAACCACCTGAGTAAAAGTATTAGTAATCATTTATTTATATCTTTAAGATCTTTGGCTTTTTCATATATTACTTATGTTCAGTAAGTTATTTATGTAAGTGTATTTACAATATTTAACCAATAAACTTCCTAAAATTTTCCTGAAAATTTTAACCAAGCTAATTTTTGTAATAAAATGTCATAAACTGTTTATTTTTAACTTCTATAAAGGTTAATGAGTAAAGGACAAGTAAAATGCACTTAAATCAATACATTGGTGGAGTGTCATGAAACCTGATAATTCAATTCTGGCCAATTCCATGGATTGCCTAAATCTCCTACCACCTTTTCTTTACTGACATGGCCTTCCTATCAAATTGGTCTTGACCAATGAGATATGAGAGCCTGAAGAAGAGTGTCTGGAGAAGAATTCCTCCATGAAAAAAAAGACATGTGAATACAACTCTTATCAAACAATCTCACCAACCTGCCCTGTTTTGGAACACTGAATGGGTGTCCTAGGAATATGTCCTCTGTGAGACATTTTACAATTACGAACTGGAAGATAAAAAGCCAATGCACTGTGTTTGTCTAGCTCACCACCCTCATCTGTGAGAACTTCTCTTCCATACACAGAAATAAGCCTCTAACTGCAGATCTATAACGTTTTGGCTCTGCTTCATAATTGACTATAACCCTGACTCAGGCTGGAACAGTCAGATTCTCTCCCACAGAAATTAGGAAATGGCATTGAAGAATTCCTGCCAGTCTGGGCTGAACACCAAAATTAAGCTATAAATGCAGAGTCTAAGGCTAAGGATGCCAATTCTGTAAAAGTAGGTCATCAGAAAAAAAGAAGGCATGAAATAGATATACAAATCCTTACACTGCTCTAATTTTTTCCTAGTGCTCATTTACTTTTAATATCATATACTTCATTGAACATTATGTTTATTGTGTACTGATTGTCTCCTACAACTAGAAACTTATTTCCATGTTTGTCAGGATTTTTCTTCCTATCCATGTGTACCAAGTGCTGAGAACAATGCCTTAGCATTCTATTGACAAAAAGGCATTCAAAAAAAATAAATAAGAAAATAAGAAAAGGTATTCAATATGTAATTTCCAAACAAATGAATCACTATTGGTTTCAAGTTGGACTCATTTTAAAATAACAGATTTATGTCATGGAATATTTAATCTTGCTATAGATTTATTGTTCGATTTTTAGGTAGCCCAAAAAATACAAAAGCATTTTGGTCTAAAGAGTTTCAGTAAAGAAAATAATTCTGATTAGAAATGAAATGGAGCAATCTGAGGAATCTAAATTTTCTTTAAAATGCACGGGTCAAGAAGTCACCTAAATTATAAGTTTGGATATTACAATTTGCTCATAATTGACAAAACAAATAAAAAATGCTAAGTGAAAAAAACAAAATTGCAGTGTCATTTTGATGTTAGATTTCTCTTTGTTTCCATGAGTGGAGTAAGCAGAAAGGAGTGTGTACTTACTTACAACACATCAGAAACCAAACCAATACTTATCAATAGCAGCCATATAGCTTAGAGTGTTAACTTAAAAGTGAAATATGACAGAAAGTGCATAGAGACCACATTAGTGGGATAATAGAAAGCCTTGACTTTTCCCCTAAAGGCATCTGTAATTTTGATTCAGTCACACTGAGTATTTTTGGTAACCACCACTCAAGAAATCATACATATATGCATATATATATGCACACACACATATATATATATATATATATATATATATATATATATACCATATTTCTTGACTTGATTGAGCACAATTTTAATTGTGATTAAGCATAACCCCTTAATCTGTTTCTTTTAAATTATTTGGGCTAGAATTTTAATATTTGATCTCTGAATACTGAAAGGAAGAATAGACATCTGAGCATGATACATTGACTAATGTCAAGTCTGCTGCTAAATAACTATGGGAATTTGGATAAGTCACTAAGCATCAAAACCAATACCATTAAGTCATATTTCACAGAAANTTGACTAATGTCAAGTCTGCTGCTAAATAACTATGGGAATTTGGATAAGTCACTAAGCATCAAAACCAATACCATTAAGTCAACAGAAACATATATATATATATATATATATATATATATATATATATATTTACTTTTTGTTGAGTTTCACAAAGAAAACTGTTATATGTTATATTTCCTTTTAGCCCTTTCAATGTTAGAAGTAACTCTGAGGAAGCAGATGTTCTTGCCAGTGCCAATTTAGCAGAGCAGATCGTCATAGCACAAGTCAAATCCTTTACAGCTTATTTAAAGCTTTCATAGAGAAGACTCTGTTTAATCCAAATAACAAAACCTCTGAGGAGTAGGAAAGTTATTTTTTACTAAACCATTTAATAGCTTAGAAAACAGAGACTTATAAGGTTCACATAGCTTCTACAAATTTACAAAATATAGTATACTCAAGAAAATATGGTAACTATCAAAAGAGTATAACTTTCTCCCAATGCAATAGCTTAAATTAGCATCAAGCTCAACTCTGATTGGTTCCTCTTATTGTGCTGCTCTGTCTTCTATTTTAAGTCCACAGAGCAGGCAAAACAATATTCCTAAAATATATATTATGTTGCTTTCTTCTTTAAGACTTTAGCAGATCGCCATTACAACTAGAATACACATTGGGACGCCACACTACTTCCCACATGACCCTCTATAATATGTCTGCCAACTTTTCCTCCCACCCTGTTGTCTCTTCTCTGTCCTTTCCATTAGCTACATACTAGTTTCCCTCCTTTCAATACATGATGCTCCTAACAGTCTCAATGCCTTTCCACATTTTTCTTTTAGGATTCTCTTCCACCAGATCTTTTAATGGCTGTCTTCATTATAACATCAATTTTGTAGCTGAACTATGACTTCAACATAGCATCTTCCATGGCCTCTTGTCAAGCAGGTCTGCCATGTGGCTAAGTGCCATATTACCGTGGTGGGTTTCCTTAAGGAATCTACCTACCTAAGATTATTTTGTTTAGTTTTTATATATTCACATTATACATACATTTACCCCAAATGGAAAATCAGTAACAGATAGCAGAGATTGTCTTTTGTTCCCTGCTATATTTTTACAATTTAGAATGCAGAGTAAGTCATCAATAAATATGAGTTACTAATGAAGACAGAAATGAAACCAACCTCCCTTAATCTTACTCTGCCACCAAGATATGAGCCTATATCTTTCATTTCATCACCTCCACTCTCTCATTCCCTATTCACCATTCTATTCAACACAGTTTGACTCTTGCCCATACCACAGTGCTGCAACAGTCTCCCAAGGTCCAAACAACGTTGTTCTTCCTTCTGACATTTGTCTGGCAGTTTTCACAGTTTACTACACTTTTCTTTACAGCTGTATCCTCCTTTGGATTTTTATAATACAGGTGAAAAATTTTCGTACCTTAACATATGCCATTTTACCTTCCTACATGGCTTCATGACACCTGAACACTTTCAAGCCTAAATTCTTCTTCAAAATGCCTCTGAAGGCCCCCAAATTTCTCTGGGCAAATTTTCTTATTTTTCTTTTATGGCCTAATTGCTCATTAAACATAAAATACTATTGTTTCCTATTAATAGTTTTCCTGTCTCATTAAGAAAAAAGCAAACATCTGAAAGAGAAACAGCATTTTCCTACTAGCATGTCTAAAAAATATTCTTGGCAATAATGCAGATAACTGATGTGAAAAAAATATTAGGCAATTATATTCTATAAAAAGAAAGTAGAGAAAAATAAAGTCAAGGGTAGCTTGTAGGAAAAATTAGTAAAGAAAAACTGAAGAAGGAGGAAAAACAAAGGAAGAAAAAAAGAAAAGGATACTTTTGGCTCACATGTTGCTATAGAAAGACTATACAGTCATACACATTGTCTTCTCACAGTGCGATTCCTCATTTCTGATGTTTGTGCATTACTCAGAATTTCAGGTATAAGTCAGTACAGTATATCCTGAAAAACAATAGGTGATCTCTTTTTAATGCCTGTAGCATTTAAACACTTCTCCAGTCATGCCTATTTTCTTTTTTACCATCTCCCCTTAAGGGTTATTATCATATTTTTTTCAAAACCCACAACAGTTTTACCATGATGCAGATATATAACATGATGGTATTAAGAAAATATGTTGACAGAGAACTTGGGCTTTCTTTTTCAGGGTTATAGTTTTCTTTAAAACATCCAAGTAATTAAAGTCAATTATATTTTGATACAACAAAATCATGATAAACATAGTTTTTTCAAGTGTCTACTGCTTTAAAATTTAAGATTATTCTAAAGCTTCGGACTAATGGTCAGCTACACAGAAAATATATTTTCTGGAAGTTTTGACATCGTGGGAAGGAAAATCACTAGGCTTTGGGTTAAATAACCTGAATTCCAATTCAAAGCTTGTGATTAAAACCAGCCGTGAACTTTTGACATGCAGTTTGGCTTCTGTGAACAAGAAGCTATTCAAATATTGTTGAAATTGAATGATTAAACCCAATGTAAAAATGAGTGCCCAATGTAATCGTTAACAGTAACATTTTCTTTAATTACACAAAGCATTCTAAAAATCAGTATAGTAAAAATTCATGCATAGAACCACAACCAACATGTGATTATATCTGACATAAATATAAATTTTAAAATGCAAATCTTAGTAAACTGAGAAGAAATTCTAAGAGTCCCACGCTGATGGCTTATTATGATAACTGTCATTTCTCTAATTTTGTTCAACAGTATTTATTTTTAAAAGTCACATAATTTTGCTAGGATGTTAATTTAGGTCATGCAAATTTCTTACATATATTTTAATATAAATTATTATTTGATATTGTTTTTTTTTTAATTTTTTACAGGGTCATTGAAATCTTAGAACATGTCATTATGTAACTTGACATTTAAGAACTCCATGAATAAGTAATTTGTTTCCTTTACTGACTGTTCTGATTCTTAATTACTTGAAGAACCAGCAAATGATTACGTATTATATGAGGCATAAGTATTATTTTTTTTCCATTTATTTATATCATTGCATTTTAGGTTTTGGGGTACATGTGAAGAACATGCAAGATTGTTGCAAAGGTACACACGTGGCAGTGTGATTCGCTGCCTTCCTCCCCATCACCTACATCTGGCATCTCTCCCCTTGCTATCTCTCCCCAAATCCCCAACCCACATCGTCCCTCCCTTATTTCCTCCCAACTGACCCCAGTGTGTAGTGCACCCCTCCATGTGTCCATGTGTTCTCGTTGTTCAACAACCGCCTATGAGTGAGAACATGTGGTGTTT
>NW_016107777.1:1644722-1653709 GCF_001604975.1 Cebus imitator
GTGAAGAAGGTAATTGGTAGCTTGATGGGGATAGCATTGAATCTGTAAATTACTTTGGGCAGTATGGCCATTTTCAAGATATTGATTCTTCCTAACCATGAACATGGAATGTTCCTCCATCTGTTTGTGTCCTCTCTTATTTTGTTGAGCAGTGGCTTGTAGTTCTCCTTGAAGAGGTCCTTTACGTTCCTTGTTAGTTGTATTCCTAGATATATTATTCTCTTTGTGGCAATTGTGAATGGCAGTTCGTTCTTGGTTTGGCTCTCTTTAAGTCTGTTATTGATGTATAGGAATGCATGTGATTTTTGCACATTGATTTTGTATCCTGAGACTTTGTTGAAGCTGCTTATCACTTTCAGGAGATTTTGGGCTGAGATTATGGGCTCTTCTAGATATACAATCATGTCGTCTGCAAATAGAGACAATTTGACTTCCTCCTTTCCTATTTGAATACCTTTATTTCTTTTTCTTGCCTGATTGCTCTGGCTAGAACTTCCAGTACTATATTGAATAGCAGTGGTGAGAGCAGGCATCCTTGTCTAGTGTCAGATTTCAAGGGGAATGCTTCCAGTTTTTCCCCATTCAGTATGGTATTGGCTGTTTGTTTGTCATAAATAGCTTTTATTATTTTGAGATATGTTCCGTCAATACCTAGCTTATTGAGGGTTTTTAGCATAAAGGGCTGTTGAATTTTGTCAAAGGCCTTCTCTGCATCAATTGATAATCATGTGGTTTTTCTCTTTGGTTCTGTTTATGTGGTGAATTGCGTTCATAGACTTGTGTAAGTTGAACCAGCCTTGCATCCTGGGATGAAGCCTATTTGATCATGGTGGATAAGCTTTTTGATGTGCAGTTGCAATCGGCTTGCCAGTATTTTATTGAAGATTTTTGCACCTATGTCCATCAGGGATATTGGCCTGAAGTTTTCGCTTCTTGCTGAGTCTCTGCCGGGCTTTGGAATCAGGATAATGTTGGTCTCATAAAATGATTGGGGAAGAATTCCCTCTTTATGTATTGTTTGGAATGGTTTCAGAAGGCATAGTACCAGCTCCTCTTTGTATGTCTGGTAGAATTCGCCTGTGAACCCGTCTGGACCTGGGCTTCTTTTGGGTGGTAGGCTCTTAATTGCTGCCACAACTTCAGACCTTGTTATGGGTCTGTTCAGGGTTTTGGCTTCTTCCTGGTTTAGGCTTGGGAGGAGCAAGTGTCCAGGAATTTATCCATTTCTTCCAGGTTTACTAGCTTATGTGCATAGAGTTTTTGTAATAATCTCTGATGATGGTTTGAATTTCTGTGGAATCTGTGGTGATATCCACTTTATCGTTTTTTATTGCATCAATTTGGTTTTTCTCTCATTTCTTTTTTATTAATCTGGCTAGTGGTCTGTCTATTTTGTTGATCTTTTCAAAAAACCAGCTCCTGGATTTATTGATTTTTTGAAAGGCTTTTTGTGTCTCTATCTCCTTCAGCTCTGCTCTGATCTTAGCTATTTCTTGTCTTCTGCTAGACTTTGAGTTTTTTTGATCTTGCTCCTTCTAGCTCTTTCAGTTTTGATGATGATAGGGTGTCAATTTTTTATCTCTCCTTGGTTCTCATGTGGGCACTCATTGCTATATATTTTCCCCTAGAGACTGCTTTAAATATGTCCCAGAGATTCTAGTATGTTGTGTCTTCATTCTCATTGGTTTAGAAGAACATCTTTTTTCTGCCTTCACTTCATTGCCTATCCAGTCAACATTCAAGAGCAAGTTGTACAGTTTCCATGAAGCTGTGCGGTTCTGGGTTAGATTTAGTTCTGAGTTATAACTTGATTGCACTGTGGTCTAAGAGACTGTTATGATTTCCGTTCTTTTTCATTTGCTGAGGAGTGATTTACTCCCAATTATGTGGTCAATTTTAGAGTGGGTGTGATGTAGTGCTGAGAAGAATGTATATTCTGTGGATTTGGGGTGCAGAGTTCTGTAAATGTCTATTAGGTTTGCTTGTTCCCGGTCTGAGATCAAGTCCTGGATATCGTTGCTAATTCTGTCTGGCTGATCTGTCAAATATTGACAATGGGGCGTTAAAGTCTCCCACTATAATTGTGTGAGAGTCTAAATCTCTTTGTAAGTCATTAAGAACTTGCCTTATGTATCTGGGTGCCACTGTATTGGGTGCATATATATTTAGGATCGTTAGCTCTTCTTGTTGCATTGATCCTTTTACCATTATGTAATGTCTTTCTTTGTCTCTTTTGATCTTTGTTGCTTTAAACTCTAATTTATCAGAGATGAGAATTGCAACTCCGGCTATTTTTTGCTCTCCATTTGCTTGGTAAATCTTCCTCCATCCCTTTATTTTGAACCTTTGTGTATCCTTGCATGTTAGATGGCTTTCCTGGGTACAGTACACCGATGGCTTTTGGATTTTTATCCAATTTGCCAGTCTGTGCCTTTTGATTGGGGCATTTAGTCCATTTACATTTAGGGTTAATATTGTTATGTGTGAATTTGATACCGCCATTTTGGTGCAAGCTGGCTGTTTTGCCCATTAGTTGATGCAGATTCTTCATTGTGTTGATTCTCTCTACCATTTGGCATGTTTTTGGAGTGGCTGTTACTGGTGGTTCCTTATATGTGTAGAGCCTCTTTCAGGAGCTCTTGTAAAGCTGACCTGGTGGTTACGAAATCTCTGAGTACTTGCATGTTCCCAAAGGATTTTATTTTTCCTTCACTTATGAAGCTTGGTTTGGCTGGATAGGAAATTCTGGGTTGAAAGTTCTTTTCTTTAAGGATGTTGAATATTGGCCCCCACTCTCTTCTGGCTTGTAGGGTTTCTGTTGAGAGATCTGCTGTGAGTCTGATGGGCTTCCCTTTGTGGGTAACCCCACCTTTCTCTCTGGCTGCCCTTAGTATTTTCTCCTTCATTTCAACCCTGGTGATTCTGATAATTATGTGCCTTGGGGTTTCTCCTCTTGAGGAATATCTTTGTGGTGTTCTCTGTATTTCCTGGACTTGAATATTTGCCCACCTTGCTAGGTTGGGGAAGTTTTCCTGGATAATATCCTGAAGAGTATTTTCCAGCTTGGTTTCATTCTCTTCGTCGCATTCAGGTACACCTATCAAATGTAGATTAGGTATTTTCACAAGGTCCCACATTTCTTGGAGACTTTGTTCATTGCTTTTTGTCCTTTTTTTCTCTAATCTTGCCTTCTAGTTTTATTTCATTGAGTTGATCTTCGACCTCTGATATCCTTTCTTCTTTTTGGTCAATTCAGCTGTTGATACTTGTGCATGCTTCACGAAGTTCTCGTGTTGTGTTTTTCAGCTCCATCAATTCACTTATATTCCTTTCTATTTTGTCCATTCTCGTTAGCATTTTTTCAAATGTTTTTTCAACGTTCTTAGTTTCTTTGCATTGGGTTAGAACATATTCTTTTAGTTCACAGAAGTTTCTTACTACCTACCTTCCGAGGTCTGATTCTGTCATTTCATCACCCTCATTCTCCATCTAACCTTGTTCCCTTGCTGGTGAGGAGTTGTGATCTCTTGTAGGAGGAGAGGTGTTCTTGTTTCAAGTGTTTTCATCCTTTTTGCGCTGGTTTCTTCCCATCTTTATGGATTTATCCACCTGTCGACTTTGTAGTTGCTGGCTTTCAGATTGGGTCTCTGAATGGACATTCTGTTTGTTGATGATGAGGTTATTTCTGTTTCTTAGTTTTCTTTCTAACAGTCTGGTCCCTCTTCTGTAGGTCTGCTGAGGTCCACTCCAGGCCCTGCTTGCCTGGTGATCACTTGCAGTAGCTGCAGAACAGTAAGGGTTGTTACCTGTTTTCTTCTTCTGTTATCTTTGTCCCAGAAGGATACCCGCCAAGTGTCAGTCTGATCTCTCCTTTATGAGGTGGCTCTTTGGATATACAGGGGTCAGGGAGCTGCTTGAAGAGACAGTCTGTGCTTTACAGGAGCTCAAATGCTGAGCTGTGAGCTCCGTTCTTCATTCAGAGCTGCTGGGCAGGTATGTTTAGGTCTGCTGCAGCAGAACTCATAAACCGCTTTTTGTTCCCAGGTGCTCTGTCCCAGGGATTTAGGGCTTTATTTATGAGTTTCCATTATGCTGCTGCCTTCTTTTGTTTTCCTTCAGAGCTGCCCTGCCCTGCAAGGAGGCCGCCTAGTCACTGTCTGCCTGTAGAGGCTTTGCTGAGGTGCTGTGGGCTCCGCCCAGCCGCCGAGTGAACTTCCCTGCAGTCCTGTTTATATGGGTATAGTTAGCACTGCCTCAGCAATGGTGGCCCACCTCTGTTATGGCAGACTCTCTCTGTAGTGGTGGGTTGCCTTGGCAACGGCGGGCTGCCTCAGCAATGGTGGCTTTCCTTGGCAATGGTGGGCTGCTTCGTCACTGGCTGGCTACCTCCGTAGTGGTGAAGTGCCTTGGTAACGGCGGACACCTCTCCCCCACAGAGCTGGATCATCCTGGGTTCAGCTGCGCTTGCTGTGAAACTCTCAATCCAGAGAGTTTCTGATTGCTGTTCTTTTGTAGGGGTGGGTCCAGCCAAACCTTATCCCCTGGCTCCCTGCCTCAGAGGCTTTTTTTTTTTTTTTTTAAAGTTGGTGTTCCTGTCACCTGTTGAAGAGGCGCTGGGATCTGTGTGTATTCCCCTGCGACGACTCACTGTGCTGGCTTAAACAGCAGCACTGAGGTTCATGGCGCTTGTTTTTGCCCTGGAATCTACAGTCCTAGTTCCCTGTTCGGTCCCCTTTTTAAACAGATGAATGGGCGACTTCCCGTGGCTCCAATTGCCAGCCAAAAGGGCACCCAGACCAGTGTATTTTGTACAGAGAACCGCTGCACCGGGGCACTGACAAAGCAGCTGCATGGGGCAAAGCATGGCTTCGGCCAACACAGCTGCGCTGGCCGAAACAGCCGTGCTGGCAACCCATGGAGTTCCTCCACCTGGGAATTTCCTAGTCTGTGGAAAATAAAAATGTGGTGTCCACTCACCCTCTGCGCTTTCACTGGGAGCTGCAATCCTGAGCTGTTCCTAAACAGCCACCTTGGATCCAAGGCATAAGTATTATTAAAGATAATTGTTAGAATCATAGATATTAGAAATGGAAGGGACTTAAAAGTTAATATAGTTTTTCTCATTTTGCAATGAAAAACTTCAGAACCTCAGGGGTTAATTGATCTATGCACAGTTGTACAACTAATGAAATGGCAGAGCCAGAATAATATTAAACTTTTTAAAAAAAATTTTACTTTAAGCCCCAGGATACATGTGCAGAATGTGCAGGTTTTTTATATAGATATACATGTGGCATGTTGTTTTGTTACAGCTATTAACCCATCCTTAAATTTCCCTCCCCTGGGCCCCCACCCACCAACATACTCTGATGAGAGTTGTTTGCCTTACCATGTCCATTGGTTCTCATTGTTTAGCTCCCACTTATGAGTGAGGACAGGCAGTGCTTAGTTTTCTGTTCCTGTGTTGGTTTGCTGAGGATAAGGGCTTCCAGCTTCATCCATGTCCCTGCAAAGGACATGATCTCTTTCTTTTTTATAACTGCATAGTATTCCATGGTATATATGTACCATATTTCCTTTATCCAGTCTATCATTGGTGGGCATTTGGGTTGGTTCCATGTTTTTGCTTTTGTGAATAGTGCTGCAGTTAACATACATGTGCATGTATGTTTATAGTAGAATTATTTATGATCCTTTGGGTATATACCCAGAAATGGGATTTCTGGGACAAATGCTCTTTCTGGTTCTAGATCTTTCAGGAATTGCCATACTGTCTACCACAATGGTTGAACTAATTTACATTCCCACCAACGGTGGAAAAGCATTTCTATTTTGCCACAGCCTCAACAGCATCTACTGTTTCTTCACTTTGTAATAATTGCTGTTCCGACTGACATGAGGTGGTATCTCATTGTGGTTTTGGTTTGCATTTCTCTAATGACCAGTGATGATGAGCTGTTCACATGTTTGTTGGCTGCATAAATATCTTCTTTTGAGAAGTGTCTGTTCAAATCCTTTGCCCAATTTTGATGGGGTTGTTTGGTTTTTCCTTGTAAATTTGTTCAAGTTCTTTGTAAATTCTGGATATTAGACCTTTGTCAGATTGGTAGATTTTAAAAACTTTCTCCCGTTCTGTAGGTTGCCTGTTCACTCTATTGATAGTTTCTTCTGCTATGAGGAAGCTCTTTAGTTTAATTAGATCCCATTTGTAAATTTTTGCTTTTGTTGCAACTGCTTTTGGTGTTTTTGTCATGAAGTATTTGCCCATGCCTTTGTCCTGAATGGTATTGCCTAGGTTTTCTTCTTGGGTTTTTGTGGTTTTGAGTTTTACATTTAAGCCTTTAATACATCTTGAGTTATGTTTTGTATAAGTTGTTAGGAAGGGGTTCAGTTTCTCTTTGCCACTAGCCAGTTGTCCCAGCACCATTTATTAAGTAGACAATCCTCTCCTCATTGCTTGTTTTTGTCATGTTTGTTGAAGGTCAGATGGTTGTAGATGTGTGGTGTTATTTCTGAGGCCTCTGTTCTGTTCCATTGGTCTATATGTCTGTTTTGACACCAGACAATATGCTCTTTTGGTTACTGTGCCTTGTAGTATAGTTTGAAGTCAGGTAACATGATGTCCCCAGCTTTGTTCTTTTTGCTTAGGATTGTCTTGTTTTTACAGGGTGCTTTTTGATTCCACATAAAATTTAAAGTAGTTTTTTTTTTTTTTTCCTCATTCTAGGAAGAATATCGATGGTAGTTTGATGGGAATAGCATTGAAACTGTAAATTACTTTTGGCAGTGTGGCCATTTTCATGATATCAAGTTTTCCTATCCATGAAGATGGAATGTTTTTCCATTTGTTTGTGTCCCCTTTTATTTTTTTGAGCAGTGGTTTGTAGTTCTCTTTGAAGAATTCCTTCACATCCCTTGTTAGATGTATTCCTAGGTATTTTATTCTCTTTGTAGCAATTGTGAATGGAAGTTCACTCATGATTTGACCCTCCACTTGTCTATTTTTGGTTTAAAGGAATTCCTGTGATTTTTGCACATTGACTTTGTATGCTGAGATTTTGCTAAATTTGCTTATCAGGTTAAGGAGTTTTGGGACTAAGAATCATGGGGTTTTCTAAATATAGAATCATGTCATCTGCAAATAGAGGCAATTTAAATACCCTCTGTTCCAATTTGAATACCCTTTATTTCTTCCCCATGCCTGATTGTCCCGGCCAGAGCTTCCAATACTATGTTGAATAGGAGTGGTGAGAGAGAACACATTTGTCTTGTAGCAGTTTTCAAAGGGAATGCTTCCAGCTTCTGCTCATTTAATATGATATTGGCTGTGGGTTTGTCATAAATGGATCTTACTATTTTGAGATATATTTCACTAATACCTAGTTTATTGACAATTTTTAAAATGAAGTGATGTTGAATTTTATCAAAAGCCTTTTCTGCATCTATTGAGGTCATCATACGGTTTTTGGCTTTGGTCCTGTTTATGTGATGGATTATGTTTCCTGATTTGCATATGTTGAACCAGCCTTGCATGCCAGGTATGAAGCCAACCTGATCATGGTGGATAACATTTTTTATGTGCTGCTAGATTCAATTTGCCAGTACTTTATTGAGGATTTTTGTATAGATGTTCATTAGAGATATAGGCCTAAAGTTTTCTTTTTTTGTTCTGTCTCTGACAGGTTTTGAAATCAGAATCATGCTGGCTTCATAAAATTAGTTAGGGAGGAGTCTCTCCTTTTCAGTTGTTTGGAATAGTTTCAGAAGGAATGGTACCAGCTCCTTGTTGTATCTGTGGTAGAATTCAGCTGTGTCTGTCTGGTCATCTTAGAATTTGTTATTAGTCCAGACAAAGATTCAACTTCTTCCTGGTTTAGTCGTGGGAGGGTGTGTGTGTCCAGGAATTTGTCCACTTCTTCTAGATTTTCTAGTTTATTTGCATAGACATGTTTTTAGTATTCTCTGGTGGTAGATTGTATTTCTATGGGGTCAGTGAAGACATCCCCTTTATCATTTCTTATTGTGCCTATTTGATTCTTCTCTCTTTTCTTCTTTATTAGTCTTGCTAGAGGTCTATTTATTTTGTTAGTTTTTCAAAAAACTAGCTCCTGGATTCATTGATTTTTTTGAAGAATTTTTCGAATCTCTAAGGCCTTCAATTTTATTCTGATCTTAGTTAATTTTTGCCTCTGCTAGCTTTTGGACTAGTTTGCTCTGGCTTCTCTAGCTTTTTAAATTGTGGTGTTAGGGTGTCAGTCTAAGATCTTTCTAGGTTTCTTATGTGGCCATTTAGTATTATACATTTCCCTCTTAACACTATTTTAGCTGTGTCCCAGAGATACTGGTACATTGTCTTTTTGTTTTACTTGCTTTCAAAGAACTTCTTGATTTCTGCCTTAATTTTATTATTTTCCCACGAGTCCTTCAGGAGCAGATGTTCAGTTTCCATGTAATCGTTTGGTTTTGAGTGAGTTTCTTAATCTTCAGTTCTAATTTCATTGCACTGTGTTCTAAGATACTGTTTGTTATGATTTCTGTTCTTTAGCATTTCCTGAGAAGTATTTTACTTCCAATTATGTGATCAATTTTAGAGTAAGTGTCATGTGGTACTTAGAAGAATGTATATTCTATTGATTTGGGGAGGAGAGCTCTGTAGATGTCTGTTAGGTTCACTTGAACCAGAGCTGAGTTCAAGTCCTGAATAACCTTGTTAATTCTCTGTCTCATTGATCTGTCTAATATTGACAGTGGGGTATTAAAATCTCCAACTATTATTCGTTTATTCTAACTCTCTTTGTAGGTCTCTAAGAACTTGTGTTATGAATCTGGGTGCTCCTGAATTGGGTGCATATATATTCGGGATAGTTACCTCTTTTTGTCGAATTGAGCCCTTTACCATTATGTTACACTTTTCTTTGTCTTTTTTGATCTTTGTTGGTGTAAAGTGTGTTTTATTAGACACTAGGATTGCAACCTGTGCTTTTTTT
>NW_016107777.1:1653790-1657023 GCF_001604975.1 Cebus imitator
TCCTGAATAGAGCACTCAAATAGGTCTTGACTCTTTATCCAATATGCCAGTCTGTGTCTTTTAATTGTCACTTAATTCACTTACATTTAAGATTAGTACTGTTATGTGTGAATCTGATCCTGTTTTCATGATGCTATCTGGTTATTGTGCACACTACTTGATGAAGTTTCTTCATTAGTGCTTCCTTTAGGACCCATTGAAAAGCAGGTCTGGTGGTGATGAAATCCCTCAGCATTTGCTTGTCTGGAAAAGATTTTATTTCTCCTTCGCTTATAAAGCTTAGTTTGGCTGGATATGAAATTCTGGGTTGAAAATTCTTTTCTTAAGAATGTGGAATATTGGCCTCCACTCTCTTCTGGCTTGTAGGGTTTCTACTGAGAATTCTGCTGTTAGTTAGATGGGCTTCCCTTTATTGGTGACCTGACCTTTCCCTTTGGCTGCCCTTACCATTTTTTCCTTAACTTCAACCTTGTAGAATCTGATGATAATTTGTCTTGGGGTTGATCTTGTGGATCATCTTTGTGATGTTCTCTGTATTTCCTGAATCTGCGTGTTAGCCTGTCTTGCTAGATCATGGAAGTTCTCCTGGATAACATCCTGAAGTGTGTTTCTCAGCTTGTTTTCATTTTCCTCATCACCTTTGGGTACTCCAATCAATCGTAGGTTCAGTATTTTTACATAGTACCATATTTCTTGAAGGTCTTCTTCATTCTTCTTGTCTTCATGTCTTATTTCAGCAAGGTGGTCTTCAAACTCTTGCATTTTTTCTTTCACTTGGTCGATTTGGCTATAGATAGTTGTGTATGCTTTATGGAGTTCTCATGTTGTGTTTTTCAGCTGCATCAGGTCATTTATGTTTCTCTCTAAACTGGTTATTCTAGTTAGCAGTTCCTCTAACCTTTTATCAAGGTTCTTAGCTTCTTTGGATTGCATTAGAACATGCTCCTTTAGCTCAGAGAAATTTTTTTTTTTATTATGCATCTTCTGAAGCCTACTTCTGTCAATTCATATATCTCATCCTCCGTCCAGTTCTGCACCCTTGCTGGAGAAGCATTGCTGTCATTTGAGGGAGAAGAGGCAGCCTGGCCTCTTGGGTTTTCAGCATTTTTTTTTGTTAATTTTTTCTCAGCTTCATGAGTTTATCTAGTTTTGATCTTTGAGGCTCCTGACCCTTGGATGGGGCTTTTTTGGGGTCTTTTTGTTGTTGTTGATGTTGGTGTTGCTGCTTTCTGTTTGTTTGTTTATGTTTCAATGGTCAGATCGCTCTCCTTTAGGGTTTCTGTGGCTTGCTGGGTGTCCACTTCAGGCCCTATTCATCTGGTTTGCTCCCATGCCTGGAGATGTCATTAAAGGAGGTGCCTCCCTTGACTGGACAGGAGGAGCTCCCCTGCCCTGTGTGACTCTGAGGTGGGCCACTGCACCACATTGCTCTTCCTTCCTTTCCATGGATCCCATCAATTGCATAGTCAGTTCTGATAAGGGAACCTGGATACTTTGGTTGTTGGTGCAGAATTCACATGCTATCATGGTTCATTTTGATGGGAGCCTCTGATCAAGAGCATCTAGTCAGCCATCTTGGAACCCCTAACTCGTCTAACTATTAAGCGTTCTTTTCACTACTCTTAGAACTTTTTAACTACTCTAAGCTCTGCTCTAGCTTCCCTGTAAACCTAATTAAATTTGTTATTCAAAATTCTTTTATTGATTGGCTTAACTTTCATTTAAATCATTCATTTGAAACAACTGAAATCTGACCAAATCATCTTAAATTAAAATGATAATACCAAATCAATAAATTTTTCATTGTTCATCATGGAATACCCTTAACCTATTCACATAAAAAGTGTTAAAATTAAAATTATAAGAGTTATTATCTACTTTTCATTTGTACTTATGAAAATTAATAAGATTAATAGATTATATTGTGACTTAGTGTAATGTTGGCTTTATACTCATGTGAAACACTTAGCTTATTGCTACTCCTACTACGTCATATTTCTAGTCCTAATGTTGTCATTAAAGAAAAACTCTATTTGGTTCATCTTCAACTATCATTACCATCTCTGAAACACTCCAGATAACATTAGCACCATATAAGAAGAATAATTCAGTTTCATTTTAATGCAGAATCTTTATGGATTCCTGCTAAAGTGTTTAATATAAAATATATGGAATGTTAAATGTTTACCAGTTGAACAAAAAATCATTGAAAAAGGAAAGCTCATTAATATATTTCTAAGTTTAAGCAGAAATAAATGCAATTGTAATACATTCTAAAGCTTTTATTCTCAATGGAAATAATTTTTCCTTTCTCAAGAGAAATGTTTTTTCTCTTGAGAAAAAAAAATTAGTACAATTATAAAGGGAGTTCAATTATTTAACCATTTGCTGCAATTGTTAGTGAATTGAGTTTTTATTTCTATCGCATTTTAGGTTTTGAGATACACATGAAGAACATGCAAGATTGTTGCATAGGTACACACATGGCAGTATGATTTGCTGCCTTCCTCCCCATCACCTATATCTGGCATTTCTCCCCATGCCATCTCTCCCCAACTCCACATCCCCTGCTGTACTCCTCTATTTCCCCCCCGACAGAACCCAGTGCATTATGCTCCCCTCTCTGTGTCCATGTGTTCTCATTGTTCAACACCCACCTATACGTGAGAACATGCAGTGTTTGGTTTTCTGTTCCTGTGTCAGTTTGCTGAGAATGATAGTTTCCAGGTGCATTCATGTCCCTAAAAAGAACACTCATCGTTTTTTATGGCTGCATAGTATTCCATGGTGTATATATGCCACATTTTCCCTGTTCAGTCTATCAGTGATGGTCATTGTATTGCTTCCAGGTCTTTGCTATTGTAAACAGTGCTGCAGTGAACATTTGTGTGCATGTGTCCTTATATTCAAATGATTTATAATCCTTTGGATATATGCCCAGTAATGAGATTGCTGGGTCAAATGGAATTTCCATTTCTAGTTCCTTGAGGAATCGCCACACTGTCTTCCACAATAGTTGAACTAATTTACACTCCCACCAACAGTGTAAAAGTTTCCTATTTCTTCACATCCTCTCCAGCATCTGTTGTCTCCAGATTTTTTCTTTTTTTGGGGGGGGATGGAGTTTCGCTCTTGTTACCCAGGCTGGAGTGCAATGGCGCGATCTCGGCTCACCGCAACCTCCACCTCCTAGGTTCAGGCAATTCTCCTGCCTCAGCCTCCTGAGTAGCTGG
>NW_016107778.1:0-2550 GCF_001604975.1 Cebus imitator
AAAAAAAAAAAAAAAAAAAAAAAAAAAAAAAAAAAAAAAAAAAAAGAAAAAAAAGTTATATTTACATTATAGTCTATTAAGTGTGCAATAGCATTTTGTTTTTTAAAAAATACATCTACCTTAATTTAAAAATGCTCTATTGCCAAAAAATGCTAATCATCTGAGCCTTCAGCAAGTGAATCTTTTGCTGGTGGAGGGGGTTGCCTCAATGTTGTTGAGTTCTGACTAATCAGAGTGGTGGTGGCAACTTTCTTCCTTTCTTTCTTCCTTCCTTCCTTCCTTCCATTCGTCCTTGAGAGGGGGTCCCTCTGTTGCCCAGGCTAAAGTACAATGGCACTATGATGGCTCACTGCACCTTCTTGACACAAGCGAGCCTCCTGCCTCAGCCTCCTGAAGAGCTAGGCCTACAGGCAAATGCCCACCACACCCAGCTATTGTTTTATTTTTAATTTTTGTTAATTTATTTATTATACTTTAACTTATGGGGTACATGTGCAGGACATGCAAGTTTGTTACATAGATATACACGTGCCATGGTGGCTTGCTGCATCCATCACTCCATCATCTACATTAGGTATTTCTCCTAATGTTAGCTATCCCCAATCCCCCCGCCCCCTGCTATCCCTCTCATAGCTCCCCACACCCTGACAGACCCTGGTGTGTGATGTTCCCTTCCCTGTGTTCATGTGTTCTCATTGTTCAACTCCCATTATGAGTGAGAACATGTGGTGTTGGTTTTCTGTTCTTGCGTCAGTTTGCTGAGAATGACGGTTTCCAGCTTCATCCATGTCCCTGCAAAGGAGATGAACTCATCCTTTTTTATGGCTGCATAGTATTCCGTGGTGTATATATGCCACATTTTCTTTATCCAGTCTATCACTGATGGGTATTTGGGTTGGTTCCAAGTCTTTGTTATTGTGAACAGTGCCTCAATAAACAGACGTGTGCACGTGTCTCTATGATAGAATGATTTATAATCCTTTGGGCATATACCCAGTAATGGGATTGCTGGGTCAAATGATATTTCTAGTTCTAGATTCTTGAGGAATCACCACACTGTCTTTCACAATGGTTGAACTAATTTACACTCACACCAACAGTGTAAAAGTGTTCCTATTTCTCCACATCCTCTCCAGAATCTGTTGTCTCCTGGTTTTTTAATGATCACTATTCTGACTGGCATGAGATGGTATCTCAATGTGGTTTTGATTTGCATTTCTCTAATGACCAGTGATGATGGGCATCTTTTCATGTGTTTGTTGGCTGCACAAATGTTTTCTTTTGAAAAGTGTATGTTCGTATTCTTCAGCTACTTTTTGATAGGATTTTTTTTTTTCTTATAAATTTGCTTAAGTTCTTTGTAGATTCTGGACATTAGTCCTTTGTCAGATGGGTAGAGTGCAAATTTTTTTTTCCCATTCTATTGGTTGCCAGTTCACTCTAATGATAGTTTCTTTTGCTGTGCAGAAGCTCTTAAGTTTAATTAGATCCCATTTGTCTATTTTGGCTTTTGTTGCCATTGCTTTTGGTGTTTTAGTCATGAAGTCCTGACCCATGCCTATGTCCTGAATGGTATTGCCTAAGTTTTCTTCTAAGGTTTTTATGGTGTTATGTCTTACATTGAAATCTTTAATCCATTGGAGTTAATTTTTTATAAGGTGTCAGGAAGGGATCCAGTTTCAGCTCTCTGCATATGGCTAGCCAGTTTTCCCAACACAATTTATAAAATAGGGAGTCCTTTCCCCATTGCTTCTTTTCTCAGGTTTGTCAAAGATCAGATGGTGTGTGGTGTTGTTTCTGAGGCTTCTGTTCTGTTCCATTGGTCTATATCTCTGTTTTGGTACCAGTACCATGCTGTTTTGATTACTGTAGCCTTTTAGTATAGTTTGAAATCAGATAGTGTGATGCTTCCAGCTTTTTGTTTGTTTGTTTTCCTTAGGATTGTCCTGGCTATGCAGGCTCTTTTTTGATTCTTCTAAATTTATTTAAATTCCTTGTAAATTCTGGGTATTAGACCTTTGTCAGATGGGTAGATTGCAAAAATTTTCTCCCATTCTGTAGGTTACCCATTCACTCTGATGATAGTTTCTTTTGCTTTGATTAGATCCCATTTGTCTATTTTGGCTTTTGTTGATATGGCTTTTGGTGTTTTCATCATGAAGTCTTTGCCCATGCATATGTCCTGAAAATGGTATTGCCTACATTTTCTTCTATGGTTTTTATGGTTTTGGTTTTTACATTTAAGTCAAGTCTTTAATCCATCTTGAGTTAATTTTTGTATAAGGTGTAAAGAAGGGGTCCAATTTCAATTTCCTGCATATAGTCAGTTTTCCAGCACCATTTATTAAATAGGGAATCCTTTGCCCATTGCTTATTTTTGTCAGGTTCATTGAAAATCAGATGCTTGTAGATGTGTGGTCTTATTTCTGAGATCTCTATTCTGTTCCATTGGTCTATGTGTCTATTTTGGTACCTGTACCATTCTGTTTTGGTTACTGTAGCCTTGTAGCATAGTTTGAAGTCAGGTAGTGTGATGCTTTCAGCTTTTTT
>NW_016107778.1:2681-21005 GCF_001604975.1 Cebus imitator
TATACAGGCACTTTTTTGGTTCTATATGAATTTTAAAGTCAATTTTTCTAATTCTGTGAAGAATGTCAATGGGAGTTTCATGGGAATAACATTGAATCTATGAATTACTTTGGGCAGTATGGCCACTGTCTCAATATTGATTCTTCCTATCCCCAAGGATGGAATGTTTTTTCATTTGTTTGTGTCCTTTCTTATTTCCTTGATCAGTGGTTTGTATTTCATAAAGAGGTCCTTCACATCCCTTGTTAGCTGTATTTGTTGGTATTTTATTCTTTTTGTAGCAATTGAAGTGTCACCCAGTTTCTATTGTAAGAACTAAGACCAAGTACTTAAAAGTTCCATGTCCTTTTAAGTCCTCTACATCTCATATCTCAAAACTGTCAACAGTCTTCATTGTGTCTGAGACTTCTAATAGTAGAGATCTGACATATGTCTCTGGTATGTTTGTTTGAAAAGGAACACTAAAGAAGATTCAGATTTCATTGTATATATGAAAAGACTGAGACCCAAAGAGGAAAAGTGACTGGCCCATGATCTGGAGCTAGACCTGGGCCTAAACTCATAAGATATTTGTTGAGAATTGAATACATTCTCTACAATCAAGGCATTATGCCTTGCATTAGCTAACAAGTGATCACTCTTCACTCTAGAGAACAAACAGGCCCCCATCTGACATTATTTGTTGTTTAGTCTTAATCTCAAACATGTATACTTTTGCATAAGTCTTTTCATAGCCTGGAACACTTGCCTTAGCAACAAGCGTAAAAACCAATGAGCTTCTTTGAGACCTCTAAGCAACTCATAACTATCCAGAGAAAATTTTCCCCACTCCTTCCATTTGGCTCTTCTCCTTCTTCCCTACTGCTGCCAAAGGGTAAAAGAAAGAAGAAAAGAAAAGAAAACAGACACGATAATTTCCAGACGGTAGTTTTCTTTGTGGAAGTTGAAAGGTCATCTTTCAGAAGCTCTGAGATTAGAGGGCATTGAGGCTAAGCTGGGCAGAGGAAAAGCAGCTGGGCACCAGATCCTACCAGGCCTTGATGTTAAGACATTGGTTTGGAGTAGAAATGGAACTGTTTGGGAGAACAGTGGTAGAGAGGATTGAGGCTGTCAGGTACTATGCAAGGGTCCAAACAGACAGATAATGTTCTTGTTTTTTAGGCAATTCTAAGCCAAATTCTCCTCACAGTTTAACAAGCGCATAAGAGGCTGAGGTATTCCAGACAAGCAGAAAATTCCCTATTGTCCCTGAACCTGGAATCCATACAAATATGAGCAAAATATTTAAATTGGGTCTTCCTTATATGGAACCCTGGAGATCAATTGTCCTGCCACCATTTTATAGGGAGAAAACTGAAGGTCAGGGTACTGACAAGATGTACTCCAGTTCACTAGTTTATTACAGAGAAGATACGAATATTTGAATTTTGATTCTAAGTTGAATGCTCCTTCCACGACACCAAATGTTGTTCAACAGTCTTGCTTCTTCCCCAAGCTTTCCGGGTAGGGAAAGACTTGTAGGTCTGTAGATCCCTTATTCTAGCACCTTTCTCTTGTTTCTCTCTTTCTTCTTCCAGATTTCCATGTTTGTCTGGTGCAGATGACCATCTTGGTGACTTCCTTGACTTCTCCCACCATAAACAAATGTAGACACGCGTGCGCGCGCGCACACACACACACACACACGCACACACAATTATATGTGTGGTGATCTGAAAGATGGTTTCTAGGGTCATTTTCAAAGACAAAATTAGATCCTATGGTCTCCGGATAAAATTTAGGTCCTAAATCTGTTATTTCACTAATATATGGATAAGTATGCCTGACTCATAAGCCTCTTAGTGCTTGGGCCAAGGAAGCCAGAGAGAATGAAATGAGTATGATAGCAAATTAATGGAGTTTTGGGGATATCATATCAAGGTTTTGAACCCAGAAAGATGAGCTTCCTTCTAACAGCAGGCTAAAAGCTAGATAAGTTCTAAGAATAGACAGAGGGATATTAAATCCCTACTGTTTATTCTGTGATATCAGGCAAGTCACTAAGACTCTCTGAACATCAGTTTCCTCGTGTCTAAAATGGGGCAGATAAAGCCCTGTGTCATAGGGTTGTTTTTTTTTTTAAAGAACAAAATCCCAAATACATGATAGATTCTCAATAAATGTTCATTTCCCTCTCCTTATTCCCCAATTTTCCTGACTGCACCTTTTATCTTTTACTAGTTCATTTCCTTTTTGAAAATGTAAGCATACCTCAAAGTTCTCTTCTTGGCCCCTGTCTTTTCTCTAAACTCTCTTCTTGGCCCTCCCATTATTCCTACAGTACTAATTTTTACTTCTTTACAAAGAGTCCCACTTCTCCTCCTTTAGTCCTATATTACTCCAGAGTCTCTTCTCTGTTTCCAAATGTCTATTAGTTATCTGCACTTGAATAACTCACCAAGACTAAAATGTGAACAAAGACCATATGTTTAAATGTCTATGCTCACTGAGAAATTATCATTCCTTAGAGCCTACAACTTTTTTCTTTTTTGTTTCTTCATTCTTTCTCATCCAGTTCCTATTACAGTTCATGAAAGTTAACAGATGATCAATAAATCTATGTTGAAGAAATGAATAAATGAATATTCAAATAAATAAAGAAAGGTGGATACTGTGTTGGCTAAGGATATATATAAACATTGAATGTCCTCATGTACTCTGAATTTTCCAGAGCAATCCTAATTTTGTATATTTTGTCTTTTTTTTCAGTTCAAGTGTTAGCCTCATGTCAGATTCTGTGGATAGGTAGATTTTCAATTAGGAAAATGCAGTTCCTATAACAATAGGCTAGGTGAGAGAAGATAAAAATCTGAATAACAACAGTGGCAGTGGGGTTGGATTGGGGGGATCATGATGAAAGACACAGAGGTAGAATCACACAATTCCTATTAGCATCTCATTGAGATAATATGAGCCATGTCTGGTACCCAGATGAGTTTCCATCAAAGTCTCAGTGTAGGTCTCAGTAAATAAGGACCAGCCTCTTGCCCCACCTCTACACAGAGACATTTCAGCCCTTGCAGAATTTTTTGGCCTGAAGTTTGCTAGTTCTAGTAGGACACTCAATGCAACCTTATTACTCTCACCCATCATAAGTACTTGCCCAAACCTAATTCAGCACCATTTAATTATTGTGGCAGTCTGACCCTTCCTCTATTTCTCAGACCTGTATTTCCCTAGGAGACTGGGCACTTCCAAATATCTCTCATACATCCTGCCTCTCCCTATCACGAGCTTTGCTTATGCTCTGCTGCTCACCTCTCCCTTGGCATGGTTTTCTTCATTCATTATCTCATCCTTTTATTTATCCGTTCAACACCATTTCAACCCAAACTAGTTCATCAAACATTACCAACTATGAATGCATGCCAGGCCTTTCACTAGGCACCAAAGTGACAAAGTTGACAGTCACTGAATACAAGGAGCCCTCAGGTTAGTGGAGAAGGTAGTTATCTATTGCCGCTTAACAAACCACCTCAAAACTAGAAAGATATAAAGCAACCATTTTATCATGTTCATGGTTTCTGTGGGCAAAGAATTGGAATAGGGTAAAGTGGAGATGGCTTGTCTCTGTTTCACAATGTCTTGAGAATTTGAAGGACTCTAAGACTGGAGGTGATTTAACAGCTGGACAATATCACTGTGGCGGAATTAAATGTTGGCTTGAACCTCAGCTGGAGTTATACTCAGAAGGTGGCAGGACAGAAATAAAGCATCATTACCAAGTACTTCACAAAAAACTGGCCAGAGAAACCAGCTCTCGGTTCTTTTTGGTTTGAATAAACTCTACTCAAGCACTTACTATGCACAAGGATTTGCTGCTCACATGTCTTTCAATCTCATATCCCAGTTTTTGAGGTGTTATCTCAACTATTATCTCAAAGGATTTTCCAACCAGGCTTAAAGGTCAGTGTGACAAAAGTGAGATTTCAAGTTCCCCATTGATCCTTATACAGAATTGAGCATCAGGCAAGTCCAAAAGAAAAGATTTGTTCTGTTGATTTATATCAATATCCAAAGGAATTTGACTGGGCAAGTGTGTGTGTGTGTGTGTGTGTGTGTGATATCAGAGTTCTGCCTCCATATGTAGCTGAGTGTGAGGCCAGCCAGGGTAAGTGGTGTGGAGGGTTGATATACTTGACTCCAGTGGTCTGAGGTTTTTTGACTTCAGATATTTCACCTTGCGGTGTTCAACACATCTTTCAGCCACTCATTACCCAGAGTGAGAGTGTAAGTGGTCTTCAGAGCTGTAAAAAAAAAAAAAAAAAGCGGGGAGCAGGATGGCAGAAACACCTCTGAGTGGCCTAAAACTCCAACCAAAAATAGTAAGGTCTCTCCAGATTAATTATCCATATGTTATCCCATCTAGTCCACTACCACTCAAACATTTGAGGAAGAGATAGAAAACAACTTGAAGTAGTAAAATGAGCCCTGGGTAAGGAAAGACCAGGGCATGTATCAAAAGCCCATATTTTTACCAACAATAGTCAAGCAGAGAGCCAAATCAGGAACTATCTCCCATTCACAATGGCCACAAGAAGAATAAAATATCTGGAAATGCAGCTAACAAGGGAGGTGAAAGATCTCAACAAGGAGACCTACAAACCACTGCTCAAAGGAATCAGAGGTGACACAAACAAATGGAAAAACATTTCTTGCTCATGGATAGAAAGAATCAATATCTTTGGCCATATTGCCCAAAGCCATTTATAGATTCAATGCTATTCCTATTAAACTACCATTGAGATTCTTCACAGAACTAGAGAAAACTATTTTAAAATTCTCATGGAACTAAAAATGAACCCAAATACCCAAGGCAACCCTAAGCAAAAAGAACAAAACTGGAGGTATCACGCTACCCACTTCAAAGTATACTACAGTGCTACAATAACCAAAATAGCATGTTACTGGCACAAAAATAGACACATAGACCAATGGAGCAGAATAGACAACCCAGAAATAAAACCACACACCTACAACCATCTGATCTTCAACAAACCTAACAAAATCAATACAGAAATAATTCCCTATTCAATAAATGGTGCTTTGATAACTGGCTAGCCATATCCAGAAGACTGAAATTGGACCCCTTCCTTACACCAATATATATAAATTAACTCAAAATGGTTTAAAGACTTAAATGTAAAACCCAAAACTATGAAAACTCTGGAAGACAACCCAGGCTATATCATTCAGGACATAGACACAGGCAAAGATTTCATAATGAAGATACCAAAAGCAATTGTAAGAAAAGCAAAAGTTGACAAATGGGATCTAATTAAACTAAAGAGCTTTTGCACAGGAAAAAAAAAAACTGTCAACAGAGTAAACAGACACCATATAGCATGGAAGAAAATTTTTGCAAACTATGCATCTGACAAAATTCTAATATCCAGCATCTATAGTGAACTTAAGCGGATTTACAAGAGAAAAACAAATAATCGCATTAAAAAGTGGGCAAAGGACATGAGCACACTTCTCAGAAGACATACATACAGCCAACAAGCTCAACATCACTGACCATTACAGAAATGCAAATCAAAATCAATGAGATACTACCTTACACCAGTCAGAATGGGCGCTATTAAAAAGCCTAAAATATAACAGATGCTGGTGAGGTTATAGAGAAAAAGGAAGGCTTATACACTGTTGGTGGGAATGTAAATTAGTTTAGCCATTGTGGAAGATAAGGTGGCAATTCCTTAAAGACCTAAAGACAGTAATACCACTCGACCCAGCAGTCCCATTACTGGGTATATATCCAAAGAAATATAAATCATTCTATTATAAAAATACATGCACCCTTATATTTATTGCCACACTATTCACAGTAGCAAATACATGGAATCAACCTAAATGCCCATCAATGATAGACTGGATTTTTTAAAAGTAGTACATTACACTATGGAATACTATGCAGCCATGAAAAAGAACAAGATTGTGTCCTTTTCAGGTACATATGTGGAGCTGGAGGTCATTATTCTTAGCAAACTAATGAAGGAACAGAAAACCAAATACTGCATGTTCTCACCTATAAGTGGAAGATAAATGATGAGAACTCATTGGCACATAGAGGGAAACAACACACACTGGAGCCTATTAGAGGTTGGAAGGTGGGAGGAGAGAGAGGATCAGGAAAAACAACTAATGGGTGCTAGGCTTAATACCTAGGTGATTAAATAATCTGTATAAAAAAGCCATGACACAAGTTTACCTGTATAGCACATCTATACATGTACTCCTGAACTTAAAAACATCAAGGCAAAGCCCTCCACGAGCAAACACATTGTAACTTGCTAAAGGCTCTGATGATTGTTAGCATTTTTTAGCAATAAAGTATTTTTAATTTAAAAACAACAAAAACCTATAATCTGCTTGCTACTTAAAGAGCATGCTTGCATTTTTATTTGAATTCTAACCCCTAAAAAAGGCATTTTGTTTATTTTGTTCTGAAGTTCTGAATACCTATATGGTAAGTAAACTGCATTAATTTCAACTGTATATTTGATGAGTTTTGATTAAAATATACACCTGGATAGTCAACACCCAGATCAAGATATAGAACATTTCCATCATTCCCAGATGCTCCCTTGATGCCCTTCTATTTGATAACTTTCTAGAGATAATCCTTTTTCTGTGTTATATCATCATAGATTAGTTTTACCTGATGTTCATATGAACATATAAGGCCTGAACTTCATATAAATGTAATCACACAATATGTGTACTTTTGGGTCTGGTCTCTTTCACTGAGCATGTTTTTGAAATCCATTCATACTATTCCATTGTATTCGTCATCTATTTCTGTGTAACAATATTACCACAAACATAGCACATTAAAATAACAGACATCTACCATCTCATGGCTTCTGTGGATTGGGAGTCTGTACATGGCTTAGCTGGGTCTTCTGCTTCAGAGTATCATAAAGCTGAAATCAAGTTATTGGCAAGGGCTGTGGTCTCAACTGGGAACGAGAAAATATTCACTTCCAAACTCACGTGGTTAATGGCAACATTCAGTTACATGCAGGCTGCTGACTGAGGGTCTCAGTTTCCTGCTGCCTGTTGAAAATATATTATCAATGGAGCTATAAACACTCACTTTAATTGAGTGCATCCCCAGGAGTAGAATCTCTGGGTCATAGATCACATGTATATTTAGCTTTAGTAGATATTTATACATGCTTATTCTCAATCCTCACAGCTACCTTGGAGGTAGCTATCAGTATCTCTATTTTATAGATGAGGAATTGGAAGCTTAGAGAGAGAAGAAAACTTGACCAAGAATCCATGATAGTAGGAAGCATCTGAGTTAGATTCAAACCCAGGCCTTGCTGGCCCCAAGACCCTTTACACCACCACAGTGTTTTACCAACCACAGCTGCTGGTATACTACCTTCATGATTTCTACCATATCTTAAACAATACTATCTATAAATTCATTGCTCTGTTCTGCTAGTAATTTTTTCTTACTACAGTACACATAGATATACGTAACTATTAAAATTTAAAAAGTCATCCATTTACCACATAAAACTGTCTTGCATATTATAGACCAGTGATGCTGGTACAACAATTTGGGAAACACGGTTGGGCTACATATTGTAGTCAGGGATTGAATTCTTCCTGTCTTGGCCCTGTCACTGATTCTCTGTTTCCTTAGCCAAATCCCTTTGCCTCTCTGGACTCCAGTCTCCCCGTATGTACAATGAGAGGCTTGTAGTCAACCATTTAGAGACCCTTCCAGGCTTATCTTCTGTTCTGGTTCAGAGACAGGAATGAGAAGAATCAGATGACGGTGCACATTGGCACCAGGATCGGGATGTTTCAGCCAATCAGTTTCCCTCTCTTGTGCAGTGGCAAAGTCCCTGCTTTCTGTCCTCTACATCTATGTGCACAACTATTCCTTTGAAATAGGCCAGTGCACATGTGAATACATACTTGTCTGTCCGTTGAGGTGAAGAAGGGGATTGTACACATATATGGTTGGGTGTGAACACCTATGTTACACGAAATTTCCACCACAATGCCTCATGTCCCCCAGCATGCTACATGACTTCAGCCTTACAACTATTTATACTCAAAGAGTAGAAAACCTACCTGTGTAATTATTGCTGTTGCTATTTGTTTTTTCCAGCACAACTCCTTTTGAATGCAGCAGCTCGGAAAGCAAAACATGGCCACAGTGTCATACCCCATTCTCAATGGAGTGTTGTAATTGTATGAAATTGTTACCATTATTTAGAAAATATCACAAAGGGTTGTAGTTTCAGTTCCAGGTTATATGAATTTCAATTAGTTCTTGTTATGATCATCCTCCTCCTGATAGCAAGAACTGCCAGTCCCTGCTAAGCCATGAGAAAGAACAGGGACCTTGTTTACATGATGAATTGATTAATTTGATGAATTAACGTTACAGCACTTGGAGAACATTTACACTCTGAACCACACACCCATTTACTAGTTCGAAAACATTTTAGGTACCTCCATAGACTTGACTGCAGACTCAGCCATCAAACTGAATTATGAACAAACCAGTGTTGACAGAGCGCCTAAACCATGGAGCCGAAAAGCACAGGAAAGGTGCAAGGAAGAGAAAAGACGTATATGGGAAATCTACTCTAGGTGTTATGTTAAGCACTATCATTTATAAACTTACTCTCAGAAAGCCTCTCAAGGAGGTATTACTACTATACTGCTTTTATAGAAAATAACCTGAAAAGTCACATAATAGTGGCAGAGCCAGTATTTCTCTTCAGGTCCAACTCCAAATCTGTGTTTTTTCCAGTACAGTACACTTTTATTGCAACTGTCCCTGCCCTTCAGCTCTAGGAAATGGAAAATAACATATGAAAGACATACCTGGCTTTCTACCAAGTTCTGTTCATGTTTCATCTACTTCAAGAAGCCTTTCTTGACTGTCCCAGCCCATAGGATTCTTCTCCTGCTTAGAATCTACATAGCACTCAGCTGCATCTGTATCCTTTCTTCAGGAAATCGTGTAACAGGGAGGTAAGTGTCCTTGGAGATTAATCCAAACCCTTATTTGTATGGGTAAGGAAAAGTTGGGTCCAAAGAGGGGAACAGGAATTGCCCAGGGTCGCACAGAAGATGAGATGAATAAGTGGGACTAGATCATAGGCCTTCTGATTCTTGGTCTAGTACTTTACTTACTACATTCAGGTTGGGGCCAAAGGTGCAGAAGAGAGATGACTATTAACTTTGTGTAATGGAACAGTCAAATCTGATATTCAGAAACCAAATGGAAATAATCTAATGTATGTAAAATTGCATAGCATGTCACCAGGTATAACATAGTTTCTCAATGTGTTTTGGTTGTTTGAATCAAAAAAGCCACTTCTACCACCTGCTCAGGGTCTACACAGCCAGGGGTTAGAGCAACCAAAGCAATCCACGTTTATAATTTAGTTTTTTAGACAGACATTCTCTACTCTTCTCATTTATCTGTTTTCATGTATTTATAATTTATATACTTATTTCTTTTTTTGTTTCTTTGTTTAATTTTTAATGAAATTTCCTTTCCCAATTTCAACTTCAACTTCCTATTAATCCTCTACATTTCTGTTCATGTCACTTTTCTGATAAAAATTTAACAATTCCCCATCATCAACAGGATAAGACCAACTTCTCAGTGTAACATCAGAATTAGATCTCAATCTTCCTATCTATTCTTATTCATTATATCCTGTTCCTTCTTCCCTTTGATACATACCCTAATCTGAAGCAATTACAAATTACTGTCAATTTGCTATGTCGTTTCATTCATCTGTCTCTTTGCACATGATGTTCCCTCAGTATACAAGCATGCTCTATCCCTATTTCTATGCTTGGCAAGCTCAATATTAAAACCCACTGCAAATATTATCTTAAGTGTTTTCTCAGGGTAAATTAACTGCTTTCTTCTAAATGCAGTTAATCCAACTTTAAAAAGATTGATTACACTGTATTCTAATTGATTAGTGTGCATATCTGTTATTCCCTCAGTCCCTCTATCCTTTGCTATGAAATGTTCGAAAGAAGAAAGCAGGTCTTCCTTATCTGTCTCTTTTTTTATGTGCTCCACAAATGTTTGTGACTGGTGGAACAACTCAAGCAGAGAAAGTACAGAGGCCAATGTGTAATCGTTTCTCCCTGACTTAGAGCTGCCTCCTGCACTCTTCCCATTTAAACCAGGTGATTCTGAGCCAGGGTGAGAAAGCAAAGTTGCTTCCCTAACTCTCCTCCTTCTGTTTTTTAACAGGAACAATACTTCAAGAGGTATAACAAAAGGGAAGGAGAGGCGCTAAGCTAACAGGACTCAATGGGGAGGAAGAGGCGGGGATCCACCCACTATGGGTGAGCCCACCCCAGGGGCATAGCACTCAGCTGCTGGCCGGGTGCTCAGATGCAGCCCCTCCCTCCCCGCAGACAAGAAAGACACTGTAGCCGTGTGGAAGCCTCAGGGCCCCTCGTGTCTAACCAGGAAGCCCTGCTGGTCGAGGGGGTGATGCCACGGCACATCGGCACATCGGGGGCTCTGCGATCGACGCATGCACGATGCCGCCATCACTTAAACTGTTTCGAGAGGCTGGCCCTGTGGGAAGGAGGTAGGCAAAAGGCACATAACATATGCATGCCGCTCTCTGGTTTCAGAGCCACTTCTACCCCAGTTAGGTTTTGGACTCCACAAGAAAACCAGTTGATGTACTGCTTCCTCAGTCATGGGTATTGGAAGCATCAGAGGGTTGGATCTGGCCCTGTGCATTTGAATTATAAGAAATACCTAGAATCTAAACTGGAGGCTGGAATCCAGGTCTCAAGTAAAAGGGTCTGAGAAGGGACTACTTATCCTGAAGTCTTCAGACTTATGAAGGGATCAGGCGGACCAGACCAGTGAAAGCAGATTCAAGTTCCGTATAAGGTAGAACTTTCTAAAATCGGAGTCCCCTAAATAAAGAACTAACAGCCTGGCTAGAAAGAAAATGAATTATCCAATCCTGGTGGTGTTCAAGTAGGAGCAGAATGATTGACCTGTGAGGATTCAAAATAATTGAACTTAGTTGCCCTCGGAGCCCAACCTTATGCTGCTACTACCATTCATCAAGGAAGATTCAAGCTCTTACAACTTTTCTTGTTGAAGGAGGGAATAGTGGATGCTTCTACTGTGTTAGCATCAACCTCTAAAATTTTAAGCTTCCTACATTTTGTTAATTTCTCCTGCTCACCTAGGAGACACAGCAACCTCACTTTGATGCACAGGCATACAGTAACACTCGTTAAATAGATGATAATATCTGCATGCTCAGTATGTGAGACTTCCACACTTTATGCTTAGAAAGGGCTTACTACTTTTGTTCTGCACATGTACCCCAGAACTTAAAGTATATTGAAAAAAAGAGAGAAAAACTCTAAAAAAAATAATAACTAAAACAACAACAACAAAAAGAGGACTCACTACTTTTCAAACTGAGCTTCTCAACTACCCTGAAGCAAAGATGGGGGTTAACGGATGAAGAAAATGATGCCAAGAGAGTCTCTCCAAGAGAGACTTTCCTAAAATAGCTATAAAGACTATAGCCATTTATTCTTTATAAATTGCCACTCCATGCAGCATTCTTGTCCTCTTTCTGCCTTGGTTCATTGATTTTTATGTGTTTTTTTTTTCCACCCAAAAACAGGAGGAGGGACATTCTGACACTTTCCTGAGGCTCTTAACATGAAATGGTGCCTGCTGAATATTCTAGAGGGTCTTCCATTTTTTCAGTAATCCATGTCCCATCCTCAGCTTCCACATGCCTCACACCTTTTCTGTCATCTCTGCATATTACCCTCTTGCCCTCTTTCTAGACCAGTGGTTCTTGAGCTTAGTCACACATTAGAATCATCTAGGGAGCTTTAACAAAAACCAAAGTCCAAGGCATACCCCAACCCAATTAGGATGGAATCTGTAGGGGGAAATCCAGGCATCCAAAATATTAAAACTCCTCAAGTGATTTCAATGCCAAGTCAAGGTTGAAAGTCATTGCTCTAGACTCTCTGATATAGTGTTTCTTGGCCTGTCTTATTGTTTCTATTTTTTTTCCAAATATTTCACCCATAAAATGTTAATATCACACATTTAATATATATCTGTTTATATACTGTAGCCCTTTGGAAGTCCATAGACCAGTGTAATAGCTAAGAGTTCCCCCTCCCCACGCCAAGAGTAAACTTTTACTTTTGGGGGAGACTATATCATCCCAATTTAAAATTCATGCTAACAACTCATTACCTTCACTTAAAATTTGATAGAAATGCAGAATCTCAGGCTCCATTCCAGACCTACTGAACTGTAACCTACTTTTTAACATGTATTTACCATTCACTATAAATTTGAGAAACACTGCTTTACAAGTCTTCTCCTTCTCCAACAAAACTGTTGGACCTATGGCTCTGAGTAAATTGATAGGAGCAGTGGCATTTATGGAGACCTAGAACATCAGGATTAAGATGGAGGGTAAAAGCATCTAGTGCAAGCCTCTATCCCTTATTTGAGCTTCTCAAAAAAAGTCCTGCTGAGTAGTCATCCAGCTACTGATGAAATAACTCTGATGATGAGAAATTCACTATTACTCCAGGCTGACCTTTCCAAGATCCCTTTTAGAATGGGATTCTTTGTGTTGAGCTGAGATTATTCTTCCTTTGGTATTTACCCTTGTATCCTGCTTTGCACCCAGTCACGAACCAAAATGTACCGACTTGCTCTGCCCCATGACTACTCCAAGCTCTGAAAACAGAGGTCATAGTCCCCTCAGTCTTCTTTTCTTCTAAGATAATTCAGCCACGATTCATAGGTTACATTTCCTCTTCTTTCTCAAGACTGCTCTTTCTGTTCCGGATACACATTGAAGTGTTTGAGCCACAACTAATGGTCTGGACCCACAGCTTGTGTGGGCTGTGTCCCAGCTGCAGGCTAACTTAAGAGAAATAAAGGAAGACTGTCACCTCTTTTGTCCAAGATGCTAAACTTTTATTAATGCCCCGCTAAATTTAAATTAGCTTTATTGGCAACCATATCACACTGTTGGCTTATATTGAATTGACTGTCAGCCAAAATCCTGAGACGTTTTTACATAAGCTGCTTTACAGTCACATCTAAAGTAGCCTCTTCTTCAGTCAGCTTTCAGTACCTGAGTGCAAATCTTGACATTATCTGTGTTGAGGTTCACTTTTTTTTAAGAGACAAGGTCTTGCTCTGTTGCCCAGGCTGGAGTGCAGTGCACAGGCATAGCTCACTACAGCCTTGAACTCCTGGGCTCAAGTGATCCTCCTGCCCCAGTCTCCTGAGTCGCTAGAACTACAGGTGCATGCCACCATGCCCAGTTGTTTTTTAATTTTTTGTAGAGACAGGGTCTCACTATGTTGCCCAGGCTGGCCTCAAGTCCCTGGCTCAAGCAATCCTCCCTCCTAGGCCTCTCAAAATGCTGGGATTGCAGGCATGAGTCATGTTGTTAAACAATTTAAAAAATGTTAGTAATCCAAAAAGCACAAATTAAAGTGATATGTCATTTGGAGACAGAGACTGTTAAATTAGTAAAGAATTTATAAATGCTAATACCCGGGGTTTGGATGAGTATAGGAAAACAGATACTAAATGGGAGTAAAAATTAAGCATACAATTTGATACAATTTGTATACAATTTGATCCCAATGTGTATATGGAAACAGTTGCATAGACATTACTATTAAAGTGTATTCCCAACATGGTTTGCTTTGTTTTTTATTTTTCCTATGGGTACATAGTAGGTGTATATATTTATGGAATATCTGAAATATTTTGATACAGGCATACGAAGTGTAATAATCACATCAAAGTAAATGGGGTATCCATCACCTCAAGCACTTATAATTAATCTTTGTGTTACAAACATTTCGATTGTATTTTTTAGTTATTTTTTTTTATTATTATTTTTTTTTTTGAGACGGAGTTTCGCTCATGTTACCCAGGCTGGAGTGCAATGGCGCGATCTCGGCTCACCGCAACCTCCGCCTCCTGGGTTCAGGCAATTCTCCTGCCTCAGCCTCCTGAGTAGCTGGGATTACAGGCACACACCACCATGCCCAGCTAATTTTTTGTATTTTTAGTAGAGACAGGGTTGCACCATGCTGACCAGGATGGTCTCGATCTCTTGATCTCGTGATCCACTCGCCTCGGCCTCCCAAAGTGCTGGGATTACAGGCTTGAGCCACCGCGCCCGGCCGATTTTTTAGTTATTTTTAAATGTACAATAAACTGTTGTTGACTATAGTCACCCTGTTGTGCTATAAAATACTAGACGTCAATTATTCTAACTATATTTTTGTATACGTTAACCCCAATCCCTCCTCCCCACTACCCTTCCCAGTTCTGATAGCCATCATTCTACATGATATCTCCATTTCAATTGTTTTAATTTTTAGCTGATGCTTTCTGTTTTACATTGTGCTCCTGTTACTAATGATAAAATGTCAAAAGGATTGTGTTACATAAGACTGAGCTCAAACTGACAATTAAATGCTAATTGAAAGTCCATTTGTTAGAGAACTCACAGCAAAGTGCTAATGCTACATGTAAACTTGCTGAAAGTTCAATGGGATAAGGCCCATGAGTAACCAGCAAGAGTGATCCTAAAGGAATTGGTTTCATAATTTACTTTATTCTGAGATCTCCCTAACATCTGAGCAAGATCAAAACAAGAAGGAAAACACACTGCAGATAATGCTTTAGCTACTATTCAGAGCTATGAGACTCTTAAACTTCCCTCAGACTGGGACATCAGTCTCCCTAAAACATAGAAATATCTTCTGGAAGATCACCTTTACTGCTAAATGAAAGACAGAATTAATAATATTTAGGATGAGGTACCTCCCTGAATTGCTCCAACCTTTTGATGGAAATAACTTCATGATTCAACTTTTTAGAACATGGATCAACAAACTTTGCAGATAGAAAGTTGTATCATAAATATATCAGGCTTTGTGGTCTATATAGTCTGTGTCACAGTTACTCAACTCTGCCATGAAACTCTGAATAAAAGCAGAAAATATGTAAATGGATGAGTGTATTGAATTTAGTGAAACTGCATTATAAAAATAGGCAGTGGGATGGATTTGGCCCACAAGCAATAGTTTGCTGACTCCTGCTGCAGTTTTCTTATGCAGTTTTTATTATGGTTAAGCAGTTTCCATTTGTTCTTATTTTACTTAGGGTGTCTATTAAGAATGACTGCTAACTATTATCAGCTGCCCCCTCACATCTATTTAACCATGTAATGTTGCGCTTTTAATTTGGAATTACATTGATGAATCACATTTTGTCGAATTGTATTCCTGAAATAAACTCTACTTAATCTTGTTGTTATTTACAGCCCTGGATTAAACTTGTGGATTAATTTTTGGAATTTTTACCTCTACATGCATAATAAAGTTATTCTATCATCTTAAAAAAAAAGAAATATCTTCTGAAATATGACCCAATCTAGTCATTCATTAAGTGGAATTATAACTAATAATATATCAATTATTACATATTCATTATGAACCAGACAATATTTCTTCTTCTCTTATTTGTTTTTTATTTGTTTGTTTGAGACAGAGTCTTGCTTTGTCATCTGGGCTGGAGTACAGTGGCATGATTATGGCTCACTGTAGCCTCACCCTCCTGAACTCAAGTGATTTTCCTACCTCAGCCTCTCAAGTATCTGGGACTACTTAGTCCCAGATGCATACCACCACACCCAACTATTTTTTTTTCTTTTTGGTAGAGATGGAGGTCTCTGTTGCCCAGGCTAGTAGTCAATGCTCCTTCTATATAGGTTCATTGGCTGATATAATCTTCCCAATTTGTTTGTAAGGTAGATGCCATCTTTACTTTTGGGATAAAGAAAGTTGAGCATCAAAATATTAAAATGTTATATCTCCTAGTTAATCAGTATTCAAGGTGTAATATTAACCCCTACTGCCTAACTCCAGATTATACACTCAAATCAGTTTTTACATGAGTTGAACTTCCCTCCATGCAAGCTGAGGGTAGAATGGGCATTCTGAATTTGGAAGGAAAGATGGGGAATTTTGGAAGGTGAAACTAGGAGAGCATCTTAAAGACAGCAGTATGCAGAAGAGGAGACCCTTGACAGGCTGCTTGTAATCAACCTGAGAAATGGAGCTTTTTTAGACTCAAGAAAAAGAGCTAGGTCAGTGGAATTTAGGGAATGATCTGAATTGCCACAATCTTAAAATAAAATGCAATCTGTACCCAGCAATTTTTCTTCTAGGTATTTATCCTAAGAAAATAATGTGAGAAATGTATGAAGGTGTATATATGTACATACCAGAAGTTCCATTGAAATGTAAATTCCGACAGCAAAAAGTTGGGGAAAAAAACTTAAATGCACATCAGTAAGGAATTGGATTTAAAATTAGGTTTTTACCTCTGGGATACAGCAAAGGCAATGATAAGAGGAAAGTTTATAGTCTTTTTTTATTACTTTTTATTTTACTTTAGGTGCATACTATATCTGAAAGTCTGTAGTCTTAAATGCTTCCATCAAAAAATTTGAAAGAGCATAAAGAGACATTCTAAGGTCACACCTCAGGGAACTAGAGAAACAAGAACAAACCAAACCCAAACCCAGCAGAAGAAAGAAAATAAGCAAGATCAGATCAGAACTAAACAAAATTGAAACAAAAAAACTTACAAAAGATAAATGAAACAAAACCCAGTCCTTTGAAAAGATAAATAAAACTCATAAAGTGTTAGCAAGATTAACCAAGAAAAGAAGAGATAAAATCCAAATAACTTCTACAAGAAACAAAACGGGAGATATTACAACTGACGCCACAGAAATACAAAAGATCATTCAAGGCTACTATGAACACCTTTATGTGCATAAACTAGAAAACCTAGAGGAGATGAATAAATTCCTGGAAAGATACAATCTTCTTAGCTCAAAGCAGGAAGAATTACATACCCTGAACAGACCAATAACAAGCAGTAAGATTGAAATAGTAATAAAAAAATTACCAACAAAAAGACATCCAGGACCAGATGGATTCACAGTAGAATTCTACCAGACATTCAAAGAAGACTTAGTTCCAATGCTTTTGACGTTATTCCACAATATCGAGAAAGAGGGAACCCTTCGTAAATCATTCTATGAAGCCAGTATTACCCTAATACCAAAGCCAGAAAAGGACATAACCAAAAAAGAAAACCACAGATCAATATCTCTGATGAACATAGATGCAAAAATTCTTAACAAAATACTAGCTAACTGAATGCAACAACATATCAAAAAAAATAATCCATCTCGTTCAAGTGGGTTTCATACAAGGGATTCAGGGATGGTTTAACATACATAGCCAACAAGTGTGATACACCAAATAAAAAAAATCAAAAACAAAAATCACAAGATTATCTCAGCAAATGCAGAAAATGAAAAATCCAGCATTCCTTTATGGCTAAAAACTCTCAGCAAAATGTAGTAAAAGCCATCAATGACAAACGCACAGACAACATAATAATGATGGGGAAAAGTTGAAAGCATTCCCTTTGAGAACTAGAACAGCACAAGGATGCCCACTCTCACTACTCCTCTTCAACATAGCACTGGAAGTCTGATTGCTAGCCAGAGCAATCAGACAAAAGAAAGAAATAAATGGCATCCAAATCAATAAAGAGGAAGTCAAACTCTTGATGTTTGCTGATGATATGATTATTTACCTAGAAAACCCTAAAGACTTTTCCAGAAAGCTCCTAGAAATGACAAAATAATTCAACAAAGTGTCTGGATGCAGAATTAATGTATACAAATTAGTAGCTTTTCTATACACCAACAGCGACCAAGCAGAAAATCAAATCAAGAACTCAACCCCTTTACAATAGCTGCAAAACAAATAAAATACTTAGGAATATACCTAACCAAGGAGGTGAAGGACCTCTACACAGGAAAGGTGAAGGAGAACTACAAAGCACTGCTGAAAGAAATCATAAATGACACAAACAAAAAATGGAAACACATCCCTTGCTCACAAGTGGGTAGAATCAACGCTGTGAAAATGACCATCCTTACTCGGGTGTGGTGGTTCACACCTATAATCCCAGCGCTATGGGATGCTGAGATGGACAGATTACTTGAGGTCAGGAACACTCAAGACCAGCCTGGCCAGCATGGTGAAACCTTGTCTCTACTAAAACTACAAAAATTAGCTGGGCATGGTGGTGCGTGCCTATAATCCCAGCTACTGGGGAGGCTGAGGCAGGAGAAT
>NW_016107778.1:21115-24528 GCF_001604975.1 Cebus imitator
AAAAAAAAAAAAAAAAGAAAGAAAGAAGAAAGAAAGAAAGAAGAAAGAAAAAGAAAGAAAGAAAGAAAGAAAGAAAGAAAGAAAGAAAGAAAGAAAGAAAGAAAGAAAGAAAATGACTATACTGCGAAAAGCAATCTGCAAATTGAATAAAATTCCCATCCAAGTATCACCATCATTCTTCACAGAACTGGAAAAAAAGTCCTAATATTTATATAGAACCAAAAAAGAGCCTGCATAGCCAAACAAGGCTAAGCAAACAAAACAAATCTGGAGGCATCACATTACCTAACTTTGAACCATACTGTAAGGCCATAGTCACCAAAGCAGCATGGTACTTGTATAAAAATGTGCACCAGATATACCACTCTGTTGTGAGATGTTGGTAGAGTAGAAGGTTATGCATGTGTGGTGGCAGAGTATATAGGAATTCTATATTTTCATTCAATTCTGCTGTGAACATAAAATTGCTGTACAAATAAAGTACATTAAAAAATAATGTTCAAAAGAACTAAAAAAAAAATTCTTTTTCTTTTTTTTGAGACGGAGTCTTGCTCTGTCTTTTAGGCTGGAGTGCAGTGATGCTATCTCAGCTCACTGCAACCTCCACCTTCTGGGTTCAAGCGATGCTCCTGCCTCAGCCTCCCAAGTAGCTGGGACTACAGGCATGCAGCTAATTTTTTGTATTTTTAGTAGAGACGGGTTTCACCATGTTAGCCAGGATGGTCTTGATCTCCTGATCTTGTGATCCACTTGCCTTGGCCTCCCAAAGTTCTGGGATTACAGGCGTGAGCTACCACGCCTGGCCAGAAACCATTCTTAAATTAAAAAAAGGAAGAAGTAAAAATGAAGGAGTAAGAACATCTACATACTCTGTCCTCCATAAATGCAATAAGGAAATTGTCAGAATCAACTCTTTTGGACATAGACATTAACTAAAGTTTTGCAGCAGTCTGGAGACCATTCATTTAAAAAAAATGGCTGAATCTTACTAAGAACAGCAAACCACAAGTCTTATGGCACTTTTATCTTTAGTGCTCCCATCTCCTCTTTTCCAGTTCCATGGTAGTTTTGAAAACCAACAGCCCATTATCATTATGAAAATGAGCAATGCGGTAACAACTAAATTGGGCAAAACAGGACTGAGATGCTGCAAAGTCTCATTCAGAGAAAATTTGTTATTATATGACCTCTTTGGTTGTTCCCTGTAAGACATGACTCTGAGTACAAAAAGACTTTTCCCAGGGGGTCAGAAACAAAGGCAACTGTTTGACTGATACACTATCTGAGGTGTGGGTAAGAGTTGGTACAAACACTAAACTTACCAAAAAGTTTAAAATAAAAAATAATAAACATGAAAAATGGGACACCCATAGGGGTTTTGATAATCTCCTACATATTCCTGGGAACGTACAGGGCCATTCACATGTTTAGGGTTGTACCCATGGTCAGGGCTGGGCACATGCTCACAAAAGACTTGAAAAGGCCCTAAGCATTCACCTCTGGCTGTGATTAAGGCTCTGCACAAGCAGGAAGTAAAGGTTAAAGCGACTGCCTGGCTGAGGGTTGAAATCATGTTTCAACATGTAGATAGAGCCCCTCAGTGAAGACTGGTAGGCTTATTGGTTCTAGGCATTTATGTTAATATTTGTCTAATTATTAGGTGACCACTAAGATAAGCAAGCAAAGGCTTCAATGGCTACACATGAGAGGAAAAAAAGACTTTGCACAAGTAGTAGTGAAAATTCAATTCATGAAATAAACAAATAGAAACAAGAACAAACCCTGGGGAGGAGGAATACCTCATTCCAGCATACTATCTATCTATATCTATTTATCTACATTTCAAAAGAAAAACAAAGAATTTAAAAGGATTAAAATCACACAAAATATGTTCTCTGGCAACAATGGGATAAAATTAGAAATAAACACAACTAAAATTTTGAAAATGTATGCAAACATGTGTTAGTTAAACAACACATTCCTTAACAACCAGGCGATCAAAGAAGAAATTACAAGAAAAATTAGAAAATAACTTGAGATGAGTGGAAACAAAAGCATATCTTAGAAAAACTTATGGAAAGCAGCTAAAGCACTGCTTAGAGGGAAGTTTAGAGCTATAAATGCCTATATTAAAAAGAAGAATGATATTAAATTAATAACCTATTGTTCCACCTTAAGAAACTGGAAAAAAAGAAAAATAAACACAAGAAAAGCAGAAAGAATGGAAAGGCAATTATTAGAGCAGAAATAAGAAGAGACTCAACAAAAATAAAGAAAATCAACAAAACCGAAGTTGGATTTTTGAAAAGATCAACAAAATTGACAAAGTAAAAGGGAAAATTCAGATGACTAAAATCAGAACTGAAAGGAAATGTGTTAATATGAAGCATACAGAAATAAAAAGGATTATAAGAGGTTACCACGAAAATTTGTATGCCAAAATTAGATAATGTAGATAAATTCCTAGAAAAATACATATTACTGAAAGTGACTAGAAAAGAAATAGAAATTTAAATAACCTTATAAGAAGTAAAGAGATTGGATTTGTCTTCAGAAAGCTGATCACAAAGGAAAGCCCACAACCAGATGGTCGCACTGGTGAATTGTACCAAACATTTAAAGAATTGAAACCAATCATTCACAAACCCTTCCAAAAAATGAAAGAAGATACATTCTCCAACTCAAACAAATGGTAGTTCTACTTTCAGTTTTCTGAGAAATCTTCATACTGTTTTCCACATTAGTTGTACTAGTTTACATTCCCAACAGCAGTGTAAAAGTAGTCCCTTTTCACATCCATGCCAACATTATTTTTTTTAATTATTATTTTTAATTATGGCCACTCTTGCAGGAATAGGGTAGTATTGCATTGTGGTTTTAATTTGCATTTCCCTGATAAGGATGTTGAACTTTTTTTCATATGTTTGTAGGCCATTTGTATATCTTCTTTTGAGAATTGTCTATCTATATCCTTTGTCCACTTTTTGATGGGATTATTTTTTTTCTTTGTCACTGATTTGCGTTTCTGGTAGATTATGGATAATATTCGTTTGTTGGATGCATAGATTTTCTCTCACTTGGTGGGTTGTTTGTTTATTCTGCTGACTGTTTCTTTTGCTGTGCAGAAGCTTTTTTTTTTTAATTGCATTTTAGGTTTTGGGGTACATGTGAAGAACATGCAACATTGTTGCATAGGTACACATGTAGCAGTGTGATTTGCTGCCTTCCTCCCCATCACCTACATCTGGCATTTCTCCCCTTGCTATCTCTCCCCAACTCCCCACCCCCACCGTCCCTCCCCTATTTCCCCCCAACAAACCCCAGTGTGTAGTGCTCCCCTCCCTGTGTCCATGTGTTCTCATTGTTCAACACCCACCTATGAGTGAGAACATGTGGTGTTTGATCTTCTGCTC
>NW_016107778.1:24808-42628 GCF_001604975.1 Cebus imitator
GTAATCCTTTGAATATATACCCAGTAACGGGATTGCTGGGTCAAATGGAATTTCTATTTCTAGGTCCTTGAGGAATCGCCACACTGTCTTCCACAATGGTTGAACTAATTTATACTCCCACCAACAGTGTAAAAGTGTTCCTATTGGAGAGAGGTTCTTAAACAGTTCCTGAGCACTCCCTGAGCAGTTCCCGAGCATTCTTTGAGCAGTCTCGGAGCACTCCCTGATCAGTCCCATGCACTCCTAATATGGGCCACCAAAATGTTGTGGATGTATCTAGCTGGGGCCGATATTGTGGGCAGTAAATAAATTTACCAAGACAGTTGTGGGTAAAGAAAAACAAATTTATTAGTGAAAGTACAAAGACATATTGCAAGAAGGCAATGGGCAGCACAGCAGAGAAGAGGTTGCCAGCAAAGAGGCAAGGGATGGACAGAAGTTTTATAAGGTCATGCTGGAGGGGACTACATGCAAGTGAATTTGTGCTGTATGCTAAGCATATGTTCAGGTAATTTTTAACTGCCAGGTCTTTCCTATGCAGGTGACCAAGGGAAACACTATGCTGCTTTTAGCTGTCTTGCAACCCACATGCTTTCTGTTTCTGGTATTGCAAGATACTGACTGTGGTTTTTCACACAAAGAGGTGAACCCTGCAAACCGGGTTAGGTCCCTGTTCTGCCAGCCTGGCTCTTCCCTGGTTCCTGTTAACTTATTGATTTATTAGGGCCCAAAAGTTACCAGGGGCATGTGGTAAGGAAAGGAGGGTAGTAGAAAGTGACTGCTAATGAATATCAGGTTCATTTTAGGGATGATAAAGATACCCTGAAATTAGATAATGGTGGTATTTGTATAACTTTTTTTTTTTTTTGAGATGTAGTTTCACTCTTGTCGCCCAGGCTGGAGTGTAATTGTGTGATCTCAGCTCACTGCAACCTCCACCTCCTGGGTTCAAGCAATTCTATTGTCTCAGCCTCCCAAGTTGCTGGGATTACAGGTGCCTGCCACCACACCAAGTGAATTATTGTATTTTTAGTAGAGATAGGGTTTCACAATGTTAGCCAAGCTGGTCTCAAACTCCTGACCTGCCCATCTCAGTCTCTCAAAGTGCTGGAATTACAGGTGTGAATCACCACACTCAGCCTATAACTTTATGAATAGGCTAAAATCCACTGAATTATACACTTTGAAAGTGTGGAATTTGTAGTATATGAATTTCATCTCAATATTTAAAAATTACAACTAAAACAAAAGTAAAAGGTGCTATGAGATTTATCAAATAGAGAATAGTAATAAAAAGGTGTAAATTATTTTTTAAAAAACCAAATGGAAATCTAGGGTTAAGAAAAGTTCTTCAAGGGGAGGGAACCAAGATGGCTGATTAGGAGCAGCTCAGGATTGCAGTTCCCAGTGAAAGTGCAGAGGGTGAGTGGACGCCACATTTCCAGATGGATTTTTATTGCCCACAGACCAGGAGATTCCCAGGTGGAGGAGCCCCATGGGTCACCAGCACAGCAGGTTTGGCCGGCGCGGCTGTTTTGGCTGGCATGGCTGTTTTGCCAGAGCCCTGGCGCGACAGTTCTCCATACAAAATACACGGGTCTGGGCGCCATTTTAGCTGGTGAGTGGAGCTCCGGGAAGGCAGAGTCACCCATTCATCTGATTAAAAAGTGGACTGAAACAGGGAACCAGGCCAGGAGATTCCTGGGCAAAAAAGCGCCACAAATCTTACCACGGTTTCAGCCAGCGCAGTGGGTCACCGCACGGGAAATCACACAGATCCTGGCGCTTTTTCAATAGGTGACTGGAACACCTGGGAGAGAGTCGACCGTTCAACTGAAAAAAGGCTCTGAGGCAGGGAGCCAGGTGATCAGGCTCAGCTGGTCTCACCCACACAAAAAAAAACAGCAATTGGAAATGCTCTGGGTTGAGAGATTCACAGTAAGCACAGCTGAACCCGGGAAGGTCCAGCTCTGTGGGGCAGGGGCATCCGCCATTACTGAGGCACTCCACCACTACAGAGGTAGTCCGCCATTGCTGAGGCAGCCTGCCATTGCCGAGGCAATCCGCCATTATAGAGAGAGTCTGCCATTACAGAGAGAGTCCACCATTACACAGGTGGACCACCATTGCCGAGGCAGTTCTAACTACACCCGTATAAACAGGACTGCAGGGAAGTTCACATGGCAGCTGGGCGGAGCCCACAGCAGCTCAGCAAAGCCTCTGCAGGCAGACAGTGACTAGGCTGCCTCCTTGCTGGGCAGGGCAGCCCTGAAAAAAGGGCAGCAGCACAACAGAAACTCATTAAATAAAGCCCTAACTGCCCAGGACAGAGCACCTGGGAAAAAAAGAGGGGGTTATGAGTTCTGCTGCAACAGACTTAAACGTACCTGCCCAGCAGCTCGGAATGAACAGCAGAGCTCACAGCTCAGCACTTGAGCTCCTATAAAGGACAGACTGTCTCCTCAAGCAACTCCCTGACCCCCATATAGCCAAAGAGCCACCTCATAAAAGAGAGCTCAGACTGACATTTGGCAGGTATCCTTCTGGGACAAAGATAGCAGAAGAAGAAACTGGCAGCAACCCTTACTGTTCTGCAGCTGTTGCAGGTGATCCCCAGGCAAGCAGGGCCTGGAGTGGACCTCAGGAGTCCTACAGCAGAGGGGCCAGACCATTAGAAGGAAAACTAAGAAACAGAAAGAAATAACTACATCATCAACAAACGGGACATCCACTCAGAGACCCAATCTGAAAGTCAACAACTACAAAGATGAGAGATGGATAAATCCACAAAGATGGGAAGAAACCAGCACAAAAAGGATGAAAACACATGAAGCCAGAACGCCTCTCCTCTTACAAGGGATCACAGTCCTCAACAGCAAGGAAACAAGGATGGATGGAGAATGAGTGTGATGAATTGACAGAATCAGGCTTCAGAAGGTGGGTAATAAGAAACTTCTGTGAGCTAAAAGAACATGTTCTAACCCAATGCAAAGAAACTAAGAACGTTGAAAAAAGATTTGATGAAATGCTAATGAGAACAGAAAACTTAGAGAGGAATATAAGTGAATTGATGGAGCTGGAAAACACAACACGAGAACTTTGCAAAGCATATACAAGTTTCAACAGCCGAATTGACCAAGCAGAAGAAACGGTATCAGAGGTCGAAGATCAACTAAATGAAATAAAACAAGAAGGCAAGATTAGAAAAAAAAGGGTAAAAAGGAAGAACAAAGTCTCCAAGAAATGTGGCACTATGTGAAAAGGCCTAACGTACATTTGATAGGTGTACCTGGATGTGATGGAGAGAATGAATCCGAGCTCGAAAATACTCTTCAGGATATTATCCAGGAAAACTTCCCCAACCTAGCAAGGCAGGCAAACATTCAAGTCCAGGAAATACAGAGAACACCACAAAGATATTCGTCAAGAAGAGCAACCCCAAGGTACATAATCATCAGATTCACCAGAGTTGAAATGAAGGAGAAAATGCTAAGGGCAGCCAGAGAGAAAGGTCAGGTTACCCACAAAGGGAAGCCCATCAGACTCACAGCAGATACCCTACAAGCCAGAAGACAGTGGGGGCCAATATTCAACATCCTTAAAGAAAAGAACTTTCAACCCAGAATTTCATATCCAGCCAAACTAAGCTTCATAAGTGAAAGAAAAATAAAATCCTTTGTGAACAAGCAAGTACTCAGAGATTTCATCACCACCAGGCCTGCTTTCAAGAGCTCCTGAAAGAGGCACTAAACATAGAAAGTAACAACCAGTACCAGCAACTCCAAAAACATACCAAATGGTAAAGTGCATCAACACAATGAAGAAACTGCATCAACTAATGGGCAAAACAGGCAGCTAGCATCAAAATGGCAGTATCAAATTCACACATAACAATATTAACCCTAAATGTAAATGGGCTAAATGCCCCAATCAAAAGACACAGACTGGCAAATTTGAAAAAAAGCCAAAACCCATCGGTGTGCTGTATCCAGGAAACCCATCTCACATGCAAGGATACACAAAGGCTCAAAATAAAGGGATAGAGAAAGATTTACCAAGCAAATGGAGAGCCAAAAAAAAGCAGGAGTTGCAATTCTCATCTCTGATAAATTAGACTTTAAAGCAACAAAGATCATAAGAGACAAAGAAGGACATTACATAATGGTTAAAGGGTCAATGCAACAAGAAGAACTAACGATCATAAATATATACACAACCAATACAGGAGCACCCAGATACATAAGGCAAGTTGATAATGACTTACAAAGAGACTTGGACTCGCACACAATAATAGTGGGAGACTTTAACACCCCATTATCAATATTAGGCAGATCAACAAGAGAAAATTAACAAGGATATCCAGGACTTGAACTCAGACCTGGACCAAACAAACCTAATAGACATTTGCAGAACTCTCCACCCAAATCCACAGAATATACATTCTTCTCAGCACCACATCACACCTACTCTAAAATTGACCACATAATTGGGAGTAAATCCCTCCTCAGCAAATGCAAAAGAACAGAAATCATAACAAACAGTCTCTCCGACCACAGTGCAATCAAGTTAGAACTCAGAATGCAGAAACTCAGAACCGCACAGCTTCATGGAAACTGAACAACTTGCTCTTGAATGTTGACTGGATAAACAATGAAGTGAAGGCAGAAATAAAGATGTTCTTCGAAACCAACAAAAATGAAGACACGACATACGAGAATCTCTGGGACACATTTAAAGCAGTCTCTAAAGGAAAATATATAGCAATAAATGCCCACATGAGAAGCAAGGAGAGATCAAAAATTGACTCCCTATCATCAAAACTGAAAGAGCTAGAGGAGCAAGAAAAAAAAAAAAAAACAACCAAACTCAAAACCTAGCAGAGGACAAGAAATAACTAAGATCAGAGCAGAGCAGAAGGAAATAGAGACACAAAAACCCCTTCAAAAAATCAATAAATCCAGGAGCTGGTTTTTCGAAAAGATCAACAAAATAGACAGACCACTAGCCAGATTAATAAAATCCTGGACACTTGCCTCCTCCCAAGCCTAAACCAGGAAGAAGTCAAAACTCTGAATAGACCAATAACAAGGTCTGAAGTGGAGGCAGAAATTAAGAGACTACCACTCAAAAAAAGCCCAGGTCCAGATGGGTTCACAGCCGAATTCTACCAGACATACAAAGAGGAGCTGGTACCATTCCTTCTGAAACTATTCCAAATAATCCAAAAAGAGAGAAACCATCTCAAATCATTTTATGAGACCAACATCATCCTGATACCAAAACCCCGCAGAGGCCCAGCAAGAAAAGAAAACTTCAGGCCAATATCCATGATGAACATAGATGCAAAAATCTTCAATAAAATACTGGCAAGCCGATTGCAACAGCTCATCAAAAAGCTTATCTGCCATGATCAAATAGGATTCACCCCAGGGAGACAAGGCTGGTTCAACATATGCAAGTCTATAAACATAATTCACCGCATAAACAGAACCAAAGTCAAACACATAATTATCTCAATTGATGCAGAGAAGGCCTTGGACAAAATTCAATAGCCTTTTATGATAAAAACCTTCAATAAACTAGGTATTGACGGAATGTTTCTCAAAATAATAAAAGCTATTTATGACAAACCAACAGCCAATATCATACTGAATGGGCAAAAACCGGAATCATTCCCTTTGAAATCTGGCACTAGACAAGGATGCCCTCTCTCACCACTCCTATTCAATATACTACTGGAAATTCTAGTCAGAGCAATCAGGCAAGAAAAAGAAACAAAGGGTATTCAAATAGGAAAGGAGGAAGTCAAATTGTCTCTATTTGCAGACAACATGATTGTATATCTAGAAGTCGCCATCATCTCAGCCCCAAATCTCCTGAAACTGATAAGCAAGTTCAGCAAAGTCTCAGGATACAAAATCAATATACAAAAATCACAAGCATTCCTATACTCCAATAAGAGACTTAAAGAGAGCCAAATCAAGAACAAACTCCCATTCACCATTGCTACAAAGAGAGTAAAATACCTAGGAATACAAATAACAAGGAACATAAAGGACCTCTTCAAGGAGAACTACAAACCACTGCTCAATGAAATAAGACAGGACACAAACAGATGGAGAAACATTCCACTTTCGTGGTTAGGAAGAATCAATATCATGAAAATGGCCATACTGCCCAAAGTAATTTACATATTCAATGCTATCCCCATCAAGCTACCCATGACCTTCTTCACAGAACTGGAAAAAAATACCTTAAACTTCATATGGAACCAAAAGAGAGCCCGCATAGCCAAGTCAATTCTAAGCAAAAAGAACAAAGCAGGAGGCATCACACTACCTGACTTCAAACTATACTACAAGGCTACAGTAATCAAAACAGCATCTTACTGGTATCAAAACAGAGATATAGACCAATGGAACAGAACAGAGGCCTCAGAGGCAACACAACACATCTACAACGATCCGATCTTTGACAAACCTGACAAAAACAAGCAATGGGGAAGGGATTCCATGTTTAATAAATGGTGTTGGGACAACTGGCTAGCCATGTGCAGAAAGCAGAAACTGGACCTCTTTCTGAAACCTTACACTCAAATTAACTCCAGATGGATTAACGACTCAAATATAAGACCTAACACCATAAAAACTCTAGAAGAAAATCTAGGCAAAACCATTCAGGACATAGGCATAAGCAAGGACTTCATGACCAAAACACCAAAAGCATTGGCAACGAAAGCCAAAATAGAGAAATGGGACCTAATCAAACTCCACAGCTTCTGCACAGCAAAAGAAACAGTCATTAGAGTGAATTGACAACCAACAGAATGGGAAAAAAATTTTGCAGTTTACCCATCTGACAAAGGGCTGATATCCAGAATCTACAAAGAACTAAAACAGGTTTACAAGAAAAAAACAAGCCCATTCAAAAGTGGGTGAAGGATGTGAACGGATACTTTACAAAAGAAGCCATACATGAGACCAACAAACATATGAAAAAATGCTCATCATCACTTGTCATTAGAGAAATGCAAATCAAAACTACATTGGGATAACATCTCACGCCAGTTAGAATGCAATCATTAAAAAATCTGGAGACAACAGATGCTGGAGAGGATGTGGAGAAATAGGAACAGTTTTACACTGTTGGTGGGAGTGTAAATTAGCTCAACCATGTGGAAGACAGTGTGGCGATTCCTCAAAGACCTAGAAATAGAAATTTCATTTAATCCAGCAATCCCGTTACTGGGTATATATCCAAAGGATTATAAATCGTTCTACTACAAGGACACATGCACACGAATGTCCATTGCAGCACTGTTTACAATAGCAAAGACCTGGAACCAACCCAAATGCCCATCAATGATAGAATGGACAGGGAAAATGTGGCACATATACACCATGGATTATTATGCAGCCATCAAAAACGATGAGTTCGTGTCCTTTGTAGGGACATGGGTGAACTGGAAACCATCATTCTCAGCAAACTGACACAAGAACAGAAAATCAAACGCCACATGTTCTCACTCATAGGCGGTATTGAACAATGAGAACACATGGACACAGGGAGGGGAGCACCACAAACTGGGGTCTGTTGGGGGGAATGGGGAGGGATGGGGGGTTGGGGAGTTGGGGAGAGATAGTATGGGGGGAAATGCCAGATATAGGTGAAGGGGAGGAAGGCAGCAAATCACACTGCCATGTGTGTACCTATCACACAATCCAACAATCTTGCATTTTCTTCACATGTACCCCAAAACCTAAAATGCAATAAAAAAAAAGTTCTTCATACTGAAAGAAAGTGACTCCAGACAGCAATTCCAATCTACATGTGGAAACAAAGAGCAGTAGTGAAGTTATTTGTAGAATAAAACAGTATAAATTCATATTTCTTCTCTGTTCTCCTTAACTGATTTTAAAAACAATTGTATAAAACAATATGTATACTGTTGTGAATATACCATATAAAAATGTAATATATTTGACAGTAATAGCCCAAAGGAAGTAGATGACAGCAAAGTTATATTAAAGGAAGAAAATATAACAAAATCCATAAATATATACTTGCTTTCCTTTTTCTCTCCATTTCTTTAGTAGACTTGAAGTTATATAAAGTAATGATTATAACAATATATTATTACATTTGTGACATATATGTTGTGTGTGTGTGTGTGTGTGTGTGTGTATAATAGCACAAAAGGGGGAGATAATTAATAGAGCCATGTGAGTGTCTCTTTATCTCACCAGAATTAAGTTTAAATAAATTGAAGGTCATTCTCACAAGTTAAGATGTATATGGTTAGCCCTAGAGCAACCACTAATGAAATAACTAAAAAAATAGCAGAAAACACTAAATAAATTGAAGTGTTACATTAGGAATTATTTACTACAAAAGAAAACTATTAAGGAGAAATAGAGGAAGAAAACATGAGCTCCAAGATCAGAAGAAATAATTCTGGATTTTCAAGTTTCAAGTGTGGATTTTAGCAAAGACTCTTTGGGTCCGCATTGATCGCAAAAAAAACACACAGCTCAGCAAATCCCTAACAGACAGTACTTGGACAGAGTTTTATTTTGCAAAGATATTGCATTCGCAAGGAGCAATTTATGGAGCTGCCTTTATTTTGGATATTTTGCCACAAGCCCATTTCTATTTGGGTGAGACTAAATTCTACCACTGGTAATAAGACCATTACCTTACCTTCTCAGAAATGTAAACCAGCTTTGAACAGCTTTTCACTTTTCCAGAAAAACAGTAAGTTATTTGGCAGCCGAACCACCCTGCTGCCAAGTTTTTCTATTTACATAGACCCAAAACCCACCAAAGATACCCTTAGACCAAAGAGGATGACGAGGAAGGTTGTACTGACAGAGAAAGGCAAGACAAAGGGCTCAGGCTAAACTAGAAGTTTTCCTGGAGATGTCAATGGATATGTAAAAATAGCAGGTGGAACTGAGACTTTCTAAACCCCTCTGACAAGATCCAAACCAAGAGCTGTGAGAAAAATTAAGTTATTCTGGGATTGGAAGACTTTCAGCTATGGGTGGGTAAACTGACTGGGAGACAGAAAACAAAAGGCCAAAATAACAATGTCTTTTGACAGCAACTTCTACTATGGGACACGTCTGCAATTTCACATGGTTATAAATGATGTGAAGAGCCAGGGGCATTTAGTGAAATTGAGTTTCTAATTCATACAGCAAGTATTTATATAGAATATATGTACTAAGCTTGGTTTGGCAGTGGAACATTTTGTGATGAAAAATACACTGCCCCTCTTCAGAAGGATTTTATAGTCAGGTTGAGATGACACAATGTAGAGTCACACATGAAGAGGGCCACTCAGTGTCATTTCATTCATGAGCTGAAGCCAGGGGAGGAGCAGACAATATGGTACATTAGTGAAGAGAGGACGATGGGCAGGAGGTTTCTGAGGGAAAGCAACACTGAAGCTGGTCCTAAAAGATTAGATATTGGGACTTTGGGGACTTAGGGGGAAAGAGTGGGAAGGGGGTGAGGGATAAACGACCACAAATTGGGTTCAGTATATACTATGCTCGGGAGATGTATGCACCAAAATCTCATAAATCACCACTAAAGAGCTTATTCACGTAACCAAACACCACCTGTTCCCCAAAAACCTATGGAAATAAGAAGTTAAAAACAATTAAAAATAATTAAAAAAAAAAGATTATATGTTGGAATTCAGAAAGAAAGAGGGAGATCATCCCAACTAGAGAAAGCCGCACCTTCCTAGGGAGGAGCCACTAAGTCATTCAATAAACACTGAGTACTTACAGCGTCCAGGTAATGTTGGTGAATACAGCTGTGAACAAAAGAGTTCCTGCCTTTGTGAAGGTTATATTCTAGATGGACAGATGTGTAATAAACTAAGCAATAAGAAATAGATAAATTAGATCATTTCAGTTCGTAAAAAATATTATGAAAAAATAAAACAGGACAATGAAACAGGGAATGAATTCAAATCATTGTTTGCCCCCTTATTAGCTGTGTAACTATAGAAACGCTGTTTCACCTTTTTGTGTCTTAGTGTCCTTCCTCATCTATAATATGGGGCAATAACACTGTGTTGTAGGAGCATAGAAATGGTGATTTAATTTATGTAAAAGGGATTAGAACGCTATCTGGCACATTGTAAGCCATATATATTAGCTATTTTAGGTGTGTGTGAGTTGGGAAGTGGGGACTAATTTAGATAGAGTGATAAAGGGGTACTTCTGTAAGCTGAGACCTGATTCTCTGGCAAGAACATTCCAGACAATGGGCAGTTAAAGGCCTGATACTTGGATGAGCTTGAGCTATTAATGGAAAAGAAATAAGGACAATGTGGCTGGAGTATAGTAAACCAAGAAAGGGTGCTCAGAGGTAAAATGAAATCAGTGATGAGCAAGGGCCAGATTACACAGAACTTGGAAGGTTATAGTACAGATTTGAATTTCATTCTGAGTATGATTTAAAAAAAAAAATCCATGGGAGGTTTAAAGCAAGGGAACGATGTAAACTAATTTACACTTGTAAAAGGTCTCTCTGGCTACTGTGTGAAGAACGAACTGTAGGAGAGCAAAAGTGGAGGCAGAGAGACCTGTTGGGAAGTCATTTCAATGGTCCTGACCAAAGGTAATAATAGCTCAGAGTGTGACGAATTGGAGGAAGTAAAAAATAGTTGTGTTTGAAATCATATTTGAAAGTAGACTGGATAGGCTGGGCTCAGTGGCTCACACCTATAATCACAGCACTTTGGGAGCCCAAGGCGGGTGCATCACTTGAGGTCAGGAGTTCAAAACCAGGCTGGTCAACATGGTAAAGACCTGACTCTACTAAAAATACAAAAATTAGCCAAGAGTAGTGGTGCGTGCCTGTAGTCCCAGCTATGTGAGACTCTGTATGGAAAAAAAAAGAAAGAAAGAAAGAAAGAAAGAAAGAAAGAAAGAAAGAAAGAAAGAAAGAAAGAAAGNAGAAAGAAAGAAAGAAAGAAAGAAAGAAAGAAAGAAAGAAAGAAAGAAAGAAGGAAGGAAAGGAAGGAAAGGAAGGAAGGAAGGAAGGAAGGAAGGAAGGAAGGAAGGAAAGAAAGAAAGAAAGGGAAAGAAAGAAAGAGAAAAGAAAGAAGAAAAAAGAAAAGAAAAGAAAAGAAAGAAGACTGGACAGGCCTTACTACTGATGGACTGGTTGTAGGAGTAAGAAAAGAGGAATGATAGTGCCTGATTTGCGGGCCTGAGCAGCTGGGTAAATGGTGGTGTCATTTAGTGGGGTGAGGAAGATGGAGGGAGGAAAGGATTTGAGAAGAAAATCAAGAGTTCTGTTTTGACTGAGTAAACTTTAAGAATCCTATTACATACGCAGGTGCAGGTTTCCAGAGAGCAGCTAGCTGTCCAAATTGAACTTAGAGAGTTAGGGACTAGAGAGAGAAACATGGGCATCATGAGTACATAGGCTATAATTAGTCACTGAACTGGGTGCAATCACTTGTGCCTTGCAGAGAATGTAAGACCAACTCAGGTAGAAACGGAGAATCTAAGCAAACAAGGTGAGGGAAGAATAGAAGCTTCTGACAAGTTACTAGCAGCAGAGGATAGAAAGCTGACTGGAGATCTAGTGAGGAGGCCACTAATTAGAGGCAACAGTCCCGGCAGCAGAAGAGAAGCAGATGTGACATTAAAAAGCTATTTGCAGAATGAAAGGTAGGAGATTGGGCACAGGGACAAGGCTAGGGAAACAAAATTGTCAAGAAAAAAGATCCAAGGTCTAATGCTGGGAAAAGGAGTGGATAGTGGCGCCACCAAGTGACAGAGGGACATAAGAAGATGAGCAGAGTGGAATAAGAATAAAAATAATATATCTGCTATTCTGAATTTGAAGCTCCAGGAAACATTTAAATCTTGCCTCTGTCACTCCAGGCTATGTGACTTTGGGCAAGTTACTTATCCTTTCTGTGCCTTAGTTTCCTTATCTGTAATAATTGACCTTGCCTCAGAGATATTGTGAAGATATGTGGCAGTAACTGTAAAGCAGGCTGAACAGTGTCTACCATAGAGTAAGAATAAATAAATGCTAATTACAATTACTATTACAATGGAACGTCATTATGAGCAAGTCTAGAATTTTGAAGGATGCCAGGTCTAGTAGGTCTGGGATGCAACGTGCTGCGGGGAGTTAGATGATGACAGATAGTGGAGGATAAGTCAAATAGTGAAGAGCCACTAGGCTAAGGAATTTTGGCTTCCCTGCAAGGAGGGGTTTTGGGGGTTTTTTGCTTTCCTTTTTTGTTTGATTTTTTGTTTTGTCACAGAGTTTTGCTCTGTCACCCAGGCTGGAGTGCAGTGGAGCCATCTTTGCTCACTGCAACATTCATTTTCTGTGCTCAAGCAATTCTCATGCCTCAGCCTTTCAAGAAGTAGCTGGGGCTACAGGCGTGTGCCAACACACTTTTTGCCATTAATTTTAATGGCAAAAACCACAATAACTTCTGCACCAACCTAATAGATTTTTATGGAGACTTCATTATGTAGGCATGATTGATTAAACCATTGGCTATTGGCTATCAACTTGACCTTAAGTCCCTCTTCCCTCCCAAGGATTTTAGGAGTGCTATGCCAGGAAATGGGAGAAAGACCAAATATATATATTTCACAATATCACAGTAGTCCATTTATTTTTATTGCTGAGCAATACCGCATTTATGGATATACCATTGTTTTGTTAATTCTCTTGTTGATGAAAGTCTAGCTAGTTTTCAGACTGGCACTAAATAGTATTGCTATGTCTTTTGGTGGAAATAAGCACTCATTGTTCTTTGATATATACCCAACACCTCTACCCTTATTTTTTTTATTAAATTTTTTTTGAGATCTTTGTAGATTCACATACAGTTGTAAGAAATAATACAGAGAGATCTCATGTGTGATTTACTCATGTTCTCCCAGTGGTATCGTATTGTAAATTATCCTTCAATATCACAATCAAGATTTTAACATTGACATAGTCAAGACACTAGGTATTACAAAGATCCCTCCTGTTGCTGTCTCGTAGCCATATCCATTTTTCACATTTGCTCCATCCCCTGCTTTATTATTTAACTGCAGGCAACCACTAATTTGTTCCCTTTTCCATTTCTATAATATTATCATTTCAAGAATAAGGAATTTCAAGAAATAGGGAAATGGAAAACAATGCTATAGTGGCTTCAAACAGAACAAATTTATTACCTTATAGTTCTGGAGGTCAGAATGTCAAAGGCATTTGAACCAGAGCAACTTCATCTAGAATAGGGGCTGGGTAAAAAAAGGCTGAGACCTACTGGGCTGCATTCCCAGGAGGTTAAGCATTTTTAATCACAGGATGAGATAGGAGCTCAGCAGAATATACAGGTCACAAAGACCCTGCTGATAAAACAGGATGCGGTAAAGAAGCCAGTAAAAACCCACCAAAACCAACATGGCAATGAAAGTGACATCTAGGTGTCCTCACTGCTTATTATATGCTAATTATAATCCATTAGCATGCTAAAAGATACTCCTACCAGCACTGACAGTTTACAAATGCCATGGCAATGTTTGGAAATCACTCTATATAGTCGAAAAAGGGGAGAGACCCTCCGTTCTGGGGAAATAGCTCCCCTTTTGAAGAATATTCATAAATAATCCACTGCTTGTTTAGCATATAATCAAGAATAACTATGAATATACTCAATCGAGCAGCCTATATGGCTGTTCTGCCTATGGAGTAACCATTCTTTTACTTTCTTAATAAACTTGCTTTCACTTTAATTTATGGACCCGCCTCAAATTCTTTTTCTATGCGAGGTCCAAGAACCTTCTCTTGGGGTCTGGGGCGAATCCCTTTTCAGTAACAAAATGAAAGTCCAAAATGGGCTAAAACTGCCCTAAAACTAAGGTGTCCATAAAGCTGCATTTCTTCTGGAGGCTCTAGAGGAGAATCCATTTTCTTGACTCTCCCATTTTCCAGAAGCTACCTGCATTCATTGGTTCATGGCCCCTTCATCCTTCAGCATCCTATCAGCAACATAACATATTCAAATCTCTCTGAATCTGATCATCTTCCATTTTTAACAGCTCTTGTGATTACATTGGGACTGCCTAGATAATACAGCACCCTTTCCCTATCTTATAATCCTTAACCCAATGACATCCCAAGTCCTTCTTGGCATGTAAGGTAATGTATTTATAGGTCCCATGGATTAGAACATGGACATCTTTAGAGGGCCGTTATCTTGCCTGCCATATCCATCTTCCTGGAAGAAGTCTACCTGTTTTTCATTTAAAATAAACAAATAAATAAATCATTTACACACATACATCCCAATATCCAAAAACAGACAACATCTGGTTGAGGCTGGAGGGGATCTAGAGCTCCTTCACTTCCCAAGGCAACAACAGTTGGGATAATCATTAGTAAAGATTCCTAAGGCTTCCTCCTACACTGATGTTCTAGGGACTTAGAAGTATATATACTACCTTAGAATTAAAGTTGTGCAAATGACTCCTCTTCCTAGTATATGTCTGCCCACCCCCAGGAAGACACATTGGACTCATCAAATATACTGGTGCCTGATTCCCAATACTGGAGATTATAATTTGATTTGAGGATGTGGTCTGGGCTTTGGAATCTTTAAAGGACTCTAATGTGAAGACAAGTTTTGGGGCCACTGTCTCAAAGGGTTGTTGTATGGTTTAAAAGCTCACAAAACATACGATAACTGGGCCAGGCCTCATGGGCTCACACCTGTAATCCCAGCACTTTGGGAGGGCAAGGCAGATGGATCACTTGAGGCTGGTAGATCGAGACCAGCTTGGCCAACATGGGGAAACCCCATCTCTACTAAAAACACAAAAATTAGCCAGGTGTGACGGTGCATGCCTGTAGTCCCAGCTCATCTGGAGGCTGAGGCAGGAGGAGAATCACTTGAAGGTTGCAACGAGCCGGGACTGCACTACTCCACTCCAGACTGGGCAAGAGAGAGAGACTCCATCTCAAAAAAAAGAAAGAAAGAAGAAAAGAACATATGATAACTTGCTTTTCCTTGCAAGTGTTGACTCACCAGGAAAAAAACTGGTGAGAGTACCAGGTCCAGGACAGTTTAAAAGGTTTGTCTGGCCTCAATTTCTTCATCTGCAAAATGAGGCTAACTGTATCTAGGCTACAAAATGTTTTATACATGTTTTATATGCTAGAGTGCAAAAGCAAAAAAAGTTAATAAAAAGAATTCAAATATACATGTTTTATAAACTATTAAGTACTACCCAATAGCTTTTGTACATACACACACTCTCCATCCTCACTTCACACTCCATTCCCCACTGCCTTCTGCAACAGGGCCCAAGGTAGCTTCCCTGACCTTTATTGGCACTACAATATGTGAGGATAGTAGGAAGTGGGAAAAGCCTGAAGGCCTTCCTGACAAGGAGGCAGGACAGGGCCTGACTACCCCAAGAGAAATCAAGAGATACAAATAAGTACCTCTTAGGTCCCAATGCCCAGCAAGTCCAGTAGCATCACATGGTCAATACAGGATCCACATCTACACTAGAAAAGTTGGCCTGGAACTACACAAAGGGTGCAGGCTATTAAGTTAGACAGTTCTGTGACCTTGGGAAGTTGTTCTACTCTTTTGAGCCCATTCTTTCCTGTATAAAATGAGAATCGTCATATCATCCCTCTCCACAGAACTGAGGTACAGATGAAATGAGACCAAGGACAAGAAGGTAATCTATAGAGTAAATAGAAATTGCAGTAAAATATCTTACAGCTACCCATTCATACTGCAAAGAAAGACTGAGTCACTGTGAAGTCTTCCTACATTTTATTGGCATTGAAATAGAACATGGATTGAGCATAAACTCCTCCAAAAACAATTTTTAAAAAACCCAAAAAGTACACAAAAAAACCCTGAATACAAAATCTAACCTTTCTCCCCAGCCTCCCTAAGGGTAAGTTACTGACCTTAAGGCAGCTATTAATAGATTGCCCCCACAATTCCAGGTTTGAATTTAGCCAATATAGGGCATATCACCAAGTGAGTGTCATTATAATTCACAGCAATGCACACAAGACTCCACAAGGTCAGGCACAGAGTGAGGGTGGTGGGCAGGGGGAATTGAGGGAGGCTCTAAGCTAGGGACACTACATGGTGGAACAGGATAAACCCTTGGGGACAGGAACAATAAAAACAAATAAGAAGTACTTTAAAAATGGATTGTATGACCTATGGTGACAGATGACATCACTAATACTGAAAGCTTCTTATATTAATATTTTTGGCAAAATGTCATTTTGTAATATAATATATGCTTTCCAGGTGTGGGGGTGGTAAAGGAATGAGGCCAAAATGATCCTGCCCCGAGACTAATATCTTCTAATGGTGCATTAACAAGGACGGCAGAAATCAATATTTATATATCACTGGAATACATAACACTGTCGAAAGAGGAAGAGCACACATGAGACAGAGAAGGAGGTGGATGCTCCTGGGTTGAGAGCAGGGGTGTGGGTGTGGAAGGGACTAGGCCAGAATCCCCGGCAGCTCTCTGGTTTACACCTCCAAGAGGCAGAACATCTGGTGTCAACCTCTAACATCTTGGGTTAGAGGTTTGTCAAACAGAGGCAGGGCCCAGTCACCACTTTGGAGGGGAGTGATGAGAAGGGGATTTGGGTTACTTGAGAGGGTTGAGTAAACTGGGATCAGGGGCACAGGTTCCTCTCACCATACTCAGCTTCTTCCACTCACTCCCTAGTTGAGCCTACTGGCAAGATGAGTCTAGATGCCAAGGCCAGAATGGCTTTGGAGCAGGAGCTGTGGCCCAAGTAGCTCTGAGAGGGGAAGTGACCTAAAACCCCTGGCAGGGAAAATACTGAAGCCAGGTGTGAACATATCCTCTCTTTTCACAAGAGTCCTGATGGGGCTGGCTGGGCTTTTGGGTACTCATCCCTACTGTTCTAGCTGAAGAGGATTTGGGTACTGAAGCTGGGAGGGACAGATCCCACAAAGTGACCACAGATCTGAAATAATAAGTAAGGGGTAGCTCTGCCCATAGAGTTCACTTTAGACAGGGTTATACGCCTTTAAGAAATTGGGGTAGGATCTTCTACTCAGCCTTGCCAGAATAGAATGGCCAATATCCTTCTAGTATGTTTCGTGAAGCCTCTTGAAGGCACCATTTACCCTATCCACCCTGGGGAGAAACTGAGTCCCTAAAGTCAACGGCAAGACTTATTGAGGATGAGTATTTAACAGGCCCAATCTGGGACTTAGAAACAAAAGTGACTAAACATCTCTTTATCCTCCAATCATTACAAAACCCAAATAACTCTAAAAGGGATAGACATTGGGAGGCCAAATTCTAGGTCAGCTGACATACTAGAGCAGATAGCCAAGGTCCTATCTCATTCCCTAAACCCTGTAATACTCCAACCCTGTAAATCTCAAGACACTGAAGAAGAAGGCAGTGGTAGGGGAGGGGAGGGGAGCAAGCTTCCAACCTACTCCACACTTGACTCCCATAGGACAACAGTAAGTGTAAGGGTGTTTGCAAAATCAAGTGGGCAGTACCTCTGGGCTGGGGAAGTGGGATATTCTAGCAAGATAGATTAAATGGAACAAAGAAGAGAAAGGAGGTTCCATTGGCAACATAGTGAGCCATTCATTTGCTCAGGGAAGTGGGTGGGGGCTGAGAGGCTAGGTTTGGTCCCATGGCTACACTAAATGCTTGGCATGACTTTGGGGCTGCTCTAGTTAGTGGCTCCAGCACAGTATGAGTTAGGTGAGTTAGGTGTAGGAGTGTGGGG
>NW_016107778.1:43661-44733 GCF_001604975.1 Cebus imitator
GCTCATTCTCAGCAGGCTCTGCCACATGAGGTGTACTCATGGCCGTCTTCAGCTCAGCACGGGTCTTCTCCAAGTCTTCCTGTACCATCTGGGCCTGTCCAGTGATAGGAGAGAAAAACCATCAGACCACTTAAACTATGGCATCCTATATATACCTAGAACAGTCTGGCAAGAGGCAGACACCGAGTAGGACAAGTCACTTCATCTGCCTGATCCTTAGTTTCTTCAGCCATAAAACAGGAGCAATTATACCAACTTCCTAGAGGTACTGGAGAACTCCAGTAAGTATCTGAGGAAACCATGAGTGCCTTTTCCCATGCTGCCTGCTATGGGAAGTATGAAAGAGGGAGGGAGCCCAAATCATAAGGAATCTAAGAAGCTGTAACCTATGCATATGGTACCCATTCCCTCAATGCTTTGCTCTAGGCCCTGTATCTTACCTTCTGCTGCCACTCCACAGCCTCACTCTCCTTCTTCTGTCGGGCCATCTCCAGCTGGGAGATTCGAGCTGTCAGCTCCGCCATTTCCAAGGCCTATGGATAAATAAGAAGCCTGTGAGAGCTGGGCTTTCTGGTCCTCTGGGCCCAGGTGTCCTCAACTCCAGTTCCCCTGGGGTACTAGTAAGGAACCTCCTGTTCCACTTGCTTGCTGCCTCAGAGAGTCTTTCACCAGACCACTTCATTCCAGTCCCATCTTCCCTGACCACCACTTCCTTATAAGTCAGAGCTCCCCTACCTAGACTGTAGGCCTCCTGAAGACAAACAACATGCCATCTCTGTCCCTTCTTCATTATCCTTCCCCCTACCCCTCTTGCCAAGTATGCAGTAGGGGCCTCAGTAAAGCTTTGGCCATCACTGGGTCACTTCCTGAAGTGGTAGATCCTTTCCTGATATCCTAGAATGCTCATGATTCCACTAAGACTCTTCCCAGGACAAGTATAGGAAAGACACTGAAGTGTCACAAGGTGATTTGAACAAGGAAGAAAAGCTATTAGCTGGGCATGGTGGCGCGTGCCTGTAATCCCAGCTACTCAGGAGGCTGAGGCAGGAGAATTGCCTGAACCTAGGAGGCG
>NW_016107778.1:44808-64405 GCF_001604975.1 Cebus imitator
AAAGAAAGAAAAGCTTATGCACACCTTGGGCAAATCTCCCATGACAGCTTCCTCCTGAGAGACAGGTCTTGGCTCCCTCTACTCCCACCTCTGACAGTACAGGTGAAGGCTATATGTCAAGGTGTTTGGACCACAGGTTCTTAACTTCTGAGTCACAGAACCCTTGGAAACTGTGATGAAAGTATGGATGCCAAATTCCCCAAAAATGCATAGACACATAGTTTTGCATGTGATTTCATGGAGCAAAGCTTTCAAATAGAGGCAGAAATGAGTTCTAATCCTTATTTAGCCACAACTGTGTGACCTTTGGTGAATCTCTTCTCTGAGCTCTAATTCCCTTATCTGGGCATATTATCTCATACGAGGTTAATCCCATAGGGTTACTGGGAAGAAGAAATAAGTAAGGAAAAGGCAAATATTGCCAACACAGCAACATACAGTAGGAACTCAAGTATGAGTCCCTTTTGTTCCTTCCTCCTTCCCTTTCCTTTGTCAGGTCAATCAGCTCAGATACCCAAGGGTTAAAAAAGTGAACAAAACCTAAGGGTTAGGGAAGACTGCAAAAATTTCTAGGTCACACTAGGGACTTCTCAGCTTGTTTCTGAACTAATTATTTGCTGGAGGCCCGTGGAGTGGTAGCCTGCTCTAAAGAGCCACCTTCTAACTAAAAGTAGCTATTAGTAAGTAGGCAGACAAGGAAGAAAGCTCAGGTCCCACAATCCCAGCCCATCCTCCAGCTTTACCAGCTGTTCCTGAGTCTTTTTCTGGTCCCGGGAGGCCTGCAGCAAGGCCTCCTTGGCCTCTTCAGCTTCTTGACGCTCCTTGGCCAGCTTTTCAGCCTCACTCTGGGCACGCTTCCGTTCCTGCTCAAGTTCCAGAGCCCTACGGGTCTGTTCTTCCAGTTCTGGGCAGAAAAGGAGGGGAGAAGGCAGTGAAGAGCACAGAGATAAAGATGACACACTCGCTTTCTTCCTGGAAATGCCCTACCCCAGGACAAAGCTGGCAGAAAGTTCTGAGCTCTCTTCTTGTGCATCCTTCTTCTAGTCTGTAGCCACACCTGAACTACATTGCCTGAGTCAGGCAAAAGGGTCTCCAGCTCAGAGTTACGCCTGGAAAAAAAAAACAATCTCCAAGGTGACTCCAAGCCTCACCTTGCTGAGCCTTCTTAGTCTGTTCCTCGATCTGCTTCAGCTTCTCCATCAGCTCCTCCTTCTCCCGTTCAATCTTCTCTTTCTCCTTTTCTGCCATTTCACGCTTCTTCTTCTCGTTTTCCAGCATAGCACTAGAGAAGGAGATAAAAAGGATAGAACAGGATAGCAAAGCTCTATAAAAATCTGGGGAGGCTGGACACAGTGGCTCACACCTGTAATCCCAGCACTTTGGGAGTCCAAGGCAGGCAGATCACGAGGTCAGGAGTTCAAGACCAGCTTGATTAACATAGTGAAACCCTGTCTCTACTAAAAATACAAAAATTAGCCAGACATGGTGGCACCATGATAGTCCCAGCTACTTGGGAGGCTGATGCAGGAGAATTGCTTGAACCTGGGAGGCAGAGGTCGCAGTGAGCCTAGATCACGCCACTGCACTCCAGCTTGGGTGACAGAGCAAGACTTCTTCTCCAAAAAAAAAAAAAAAGCCTGGGAAATTCCAAGGCTTGCTGCCTCTGGGTCTCTCAGCCCCACATTTCCAACACATTCAGAGATTATGAGTTTGGGCCACCCTCCCTTAGCTCTATACCCTTGTCCTTATATCACAGCCCCACATAGGCCGGTGTACACGGGGCCCTGTCAATATTCCCCTGAGTCAGGAATCCTAGCTCTCCCACCAACCCACTGGGTGTCCTTAGCTATGTCACTGCTTTGCTTTTGTTCCCCTATGTACAAAACAGTCCAATAAGACCTGCCCTATCTACCTTGTAGGGAGACAAGTTTTGGCTCTGTGCTGGAATGAAGTGCTTCAAGTCTAGTAATCCCTATGGCTAGGGCATCAATCCTAAGGTATAATTCTGCCTGACATAAAGCCCAGCTCTAGGCTTCTTTTTCCCAGAGTTTGTTACAAATCTGGAATAAGTATTTGTTTTTTCTTGCCCTAGCACCTTTTCCAGGAACTTTCTTATCTCACTTGGCTAGGTATTCTCCATTTGAGCCCTCAAAATACTTGACTTACCCTTCTTCCCATCCCTCTTCTGTATTTTTTCTCCATAGCACTTCCTAACCATCTTATGTACCACATACTTTGCTTATTTATTATATCTGTCTCCTCCCCACTAGAATGCTAGATTCACAAAAGCAAAGATTTTTGATCTTATTCACTGCTCAATCAATATTTATTAAGTGACATGACCTTTGTGTCTTGAGTTATGGTTATATTGTTTTTCCTCTCTCTGCTATTAGACTGTGAGGTCCTACAGGGCAGGTTCCTGCCAGATCCAGCTCTGTAAAAACTGCCCCTCAAACTTGGTAAATTTTTTCTGAATAAATGTGAATATTGGTGTCTAACCCCTCATATATGAAGTCCTAGGTTGGCCTCATGTCCTGACTTAGCAGGCTGGGGACCTTTGAGAAGCTTTCTTGCCCCGACCCTGGTCCCCCACATTAGTGTGCAGCACCTACCGCTCCATCTGCTTCTGGTGCTTCTCCTCCCGAGCCTGTGCCTTCATCTGCTGCACCTCAATGGTGTCAGGCTTGCGACGGCGCATGTATAGTTCATGGTTCCCCATGCACAAGGCCAAGATCCGCTTGTTAATCCGCAGCCGGGGAGCATAGAAGACGAAGTCCTGGTGGGAAATTAGCAATCAGAAAGAATTTGGAGGGACAGGTGAAGGTGATCTTCTGCCTTCTAAAAAGCTAAATCCAAAAGCACTGGAAAGAATATTTAATCTAATCTCCTGCCCTACAGATGGGAAGACTAATTATCAGAGTGGTGAAGTGACTTGCCCAGGATCAGATAGCAGGCAGACCCAAGACTGGAAACCCAAGTTTCTTAACTCTGAAACCCAGGTTCTTCCCACTAAATCACAATTTATTTCAATCTTTGCTTATGAAAAGCATCCTAAATTAGTCTTAATCAAGTTGAAGGATTCAAACTTTCTCTGCTAATTAGGGAACATGCTGGGTCTCAGGTAACCTCTTTTAGAAGCCAGATGATCCCTAATTAATACATTGGTGGGTGTGGTATGGGTGGCTGGACTGTTTCTGCAATATCCTAAAAGCAAATCCTACACCCAGCCCCTTAAATCCTTTTTGAAACAGGTAGGCTGCAAATACATATATAAACACATAAATCTGATCACTGCTTGTCCTGGCTGTTGTTGTTGTTTTTTTCCCATTTATTTTACTGCATTTTAGGTTTTGGGGTGCATGTGAATCTGGCATCTCTCCCCTTGCTATCTCTCCCCAACTCCCCACCCCCCACTGTGCCTCCCCNGACCCCAGTGTGTAGTGCTCCCCTCCCTGTGTCCATGTGTTCTCATTGTTCAACACCCGCCTATGAGTGAGAACATGCAGTGTCTGATCTTCTGCTCTTCTGTCAGTTTGCTGAGAATGATGGTTTCCAGGTTCATACATGTCCCTACAAAGGACTGCAGGTTGCTGTTTTTAAAGTGAGCCCTTGATCTCAGCTGGTTTGGTTACTTAACTTTTCTGATAGAAGTTGAGCACGGCAGCAATAAAAGAAAACACACAAGAAAATCCAGTGTGTTTGAGTCTGTTACTACAAATATCACTGGACCAAAGTCACCAGCTGATGGGCTGGCTACCACATCCTCTGCCACTGACCAAACATTGCTACTGTCTCATATAGCTTGGGGTACAGTGGAGGGAGCACAGGCTCTCAAAGTCAAATAATCTAGGTATAAATCCCAGCTCTACCATTTTTAGTGATGTGATCTTGGGCAAATCACTCCATCTCTCTAACCTCAGTTTTGATAGCCATAAAATTAGTATGCTGTTTACTAATTACCTGACCATGTTGCTGAGGGTGTAAGGAGATAATATGTGTAAAGTCCCAAGAAGAAGTTCAGACACCTCAGGGCTGGAGAAGAATGGTTGAGCCTTCATTAAAAGTGTCAGGCTCATCATGGTCACTGGGCCTTGTTAGACATGAGGTATCCCAGAAGAGGAGATCCTCAGCTCCATTTTCCACCCTACCCACAATCACCAGCTATCTGGTCTTGTCAGCTGCAGGCAACTAGTGGGTAAGAAGTGTGGCAAGTGTGTTAGAGAAATGAGTGATCTTAAAGCACTATCTTAGTCTTGGGTTGCTCTGGAGAAAAGTCTGAGAGGGCAGCAGTAAAGTTCTACCAAGAAGTTTGGAGGATCATCTTTGGATTTGGACTTCTCTGGCCAGAGCCCTTTCTCCACAATAAAAAAGAAATCAAAGCCTGGGTGTGGTGGCTCATGCCTGTAATCCCAGCACTTTGGGAGGCCAAGGTGGGCAGATCACCTGAGGTCAGGAGTTCAAGAGCAGCCTGGCCAACACGAAAGCCCTGTCTCTACTAAAACTACAAAAATCAGCCGGGCACAGTGGCACACACCTGTAATCCCAGCTACTTGAGAGGCCGAGGTTGCAATGAGCCCATATCATGCCACCACACCCCAGCCTGGGCGACAGAGCAACAGTCCATCTTAAAAAAAAAATTAACTATGTGAACGGTGTCTACTTTTGGAGCCAAAGGGCTTGGAAATATGAGATGCATTCTGTTTCCACCCCAGAACCTCAGTGCAGCAGAGACAATAGCTAAGAAGCAGTACTTAAGACTGCTTGTGGCTCTCCCTCATCCACAGTGAGGGAGACAAGTAGCAGAGTGGTAACAGGTACAGAATGTCTGCTGGCCATTTCTTGGCTTCAACATCCCCCTCCATTCCCAATCTCTATTTGTGTTTCCTGTTTGTGCACGTGCACATGTGCACGTGCGCGCACACATACACACACACACACACATCAGAAAAGGAAGACAAAAATGGAATAGCATGATTGCTCATTATGCAGGCCTTGGCAAATACCTGTCTTGATCAGAAAGAGGAATCACTCACCGGGGCTTTTTTGTCAATGGGCTTGATGACAAATTTCTTATCATTGAAAGAGATGTTCCTGATTTCACTCCAGGGGAAGCCTATCTTGGGAGTCAGTCTGTAGAAATGGAAACCAATAACATCAGGACAAGGGCCAGACAAGAAGGACATAGATAACTGGTGGCTTGCCCTCACTGTCACACCCAAGCTTCTGTGTTTCTCTTTTTTTTTTAATGTACAGAGATGAGGTCTTACTATGTTACCCAGGCTGGTCTTGAACTCTTGGGCTCAAGCAATCCTCCTGCCTCAGTCTCCCAGAGTGCTGGGATTACAGGCATGAGCCATTGAGCCTGGCCAAACAAACACTTCTCTCTGAAGGAGGTAGACTCAGTGCCAGCTCAGCCAGTGTCATCACATGCCACCAGGCCAGTTGCCAGCACTGAGAGTTCACTAAAGGATCTCCTGATACAACTAACATATGATTCCTTGTCTCAAGTTTGTTTCGTTATGTTTTTGTTTGAGGCAAGGAACTTGTGACAATTCCTCAAGGGAATCCTCAGCCCTATTTAACTGAGTCTCTTCTATCCAAGCTTACAAAAGTTAGAGAGAAGGTAAATAATGAACTCCAAGATTCAGGAGTCATATGGAACAATAATCTATTGCTCTCCATCCTCACCAAGAGTACACCAAGTGAAAAATATAGGCAAGTGAGATAAGACTACAGTGAGTGGATTACAGGTCAAAAGACACATAATCATCATATGAGACCAATTACATATCCCAGTAAGATAAACTAGGCCTGCATGATCTGATAAAAACATAATGAGTGTCACATATATAATTTTTTTTTTTGAGACAGAATTTGGCTCTTGTTGCTCAGGCTGGAGTGCAATGGCGCGATCTCGGCTCACTACAACCTCTGCCTCCTGGGTTCAAGCAATTCTCCTGCCTCAGCCTCCCGAGTAACTGGGATTACCGGCATGTGTCACCACGCTCGGCTAATTTTGTATTTTTAGTAGAGACAGGGTTTCTCCATGTTGGTCAGGCTGGTCTCAAACTCCCGATATCAGGTGATCCACCCTCCTCAGCCTCCCAAAGTGCTCGAATTACAGGTGTGAGCCACCACACCCAGCCACATATATAATTTTAAGTTTTCTAGTAGCCATATGAAAATAAGTAAAAAGAAACAGATGTAATAAAATTATAGTAAGTTTAAATAACCCAACATATCTAAAATATTGTCATTTGAACATGTAAATAAGTGTTTTTTAAAATATTGAGACATTTTACATTCTGTTTTTTACACTAAGTCTTCAAAGTCCAGTGTGTAGTTTACACTTACAGCACATCTCAATTCAAAGTAGCCACATTTCAAGTGTTCAATAGCCCCCATGTGGCTGGTGGCTATTGTAGTTGACAGTGTGAGTCTAGTCAATACAGGGTTTAGAGGCCTAAGGGAAGTTGTGAAATCATCTGGGCTGGACTAAATTAGGTAGAAAAAAGAACTGAGGTGAGACTCAAGAGGTATGGCCCTGCTCCTTGGTGAAAGGTGAACTCTAGATGTTAAAGTGACTTAAATAAACTAAAAGAGATCTGAGATATACCTGTCATTCTGCTCATAGATGTTGAGACCCAGGGCATCCACCCCCAGCCACAGCTCTGAGCCTTTCTTGTTCTTGATGCTGAAATAGTTCACACCATACATCTCCAGATCTTGGGCAATCTTCAGATATTCCAGGACAGCATCCTCCCTAAATGACACAGAGTTGCGGGTCAAAAAGGGAGCCTGTGAGTCAGACCCAGGGAGATAGAAAGCCTGCTTGTGCTGTACTTCTGATAAGGATTTTGCTGTTAGGAGTGGGAAAGGGGACAAAAAGCTAGCAGATGATGGAGAACAGAGCACAACATGACTTTTTCAAAGCAAAATCTCCTAGCAAAAACCTAGGGTCTATGCTCCCAAAGGGAATAAAGATGGACTGACCCTTGCTGGCCTCTGGCATGTTGGCTGCCATAGAAGCAATTTTCTTTCTCTCGTTCATTATGACAGCCTCTTATACAGGTACATTCTTAGCAGGGCTCAGAATGTAGTGACGGCAAAATGATCTTTGTTCTGTAACTAGGCAACCCTCAAAAATGCTTTGCCATGTTTAAGAGCTCCTCCCTCATTTCCTTCTGGAGAGGAGTGGGGTAGTTCTTGGCGGCCCATCAGCTTCCTGGACATCCTGAGGTCCCCTCCATCTCTTGATAGTCAAAATTGTTTGGGCTACCAGTTACCACCATTCAACGAAACAAGCAAACAAAAAACAGCCCTGTAATGGTCCTAGTTTGCCTTCTATTGTCCCTGTTTCCTCTTTCTCCCACACTCACCAATGTCCCTTGTCATCTGTCTCTTCTTCCCAGAATGCATTATCATTCTCCCTGTATGGGAAGTGAGGCCCACCACTGCTGGGGCAAGCTTACCTGAGCATGCCACGGTGCTCCTCATGCCACACCTGGATCCGCTCCTCCCACTGGTCCTTGTTGAGTTTGTGCTGTTCCAGGACTCTGGAAAGGCAATGAGTGATGAGTAGTTAAAAGCACAAAGCCCCTGTGCAGGAGAGAAGGGAAGCCCATTTAGCTTTCTACGGGGTTGATGCAAAGAGGATGCAGAGTCAGCCAATTGAGATCACACTGGAAGTGGACTGTAATTATAGCAAGAATGTATAAAACTAGACGCAAGGAATTGCCTGAAAGGTAAGAGAGCTACAACACTGGATGATCAAAAACAACAAGCGGAACATCTTCCTTTGTACCTTTATCCACAAAATCAAGTGATGTGCTGTAGTCCCTAACCATAGCAGTAATGTATCAGGAGTTTGTGCTGACTTTAGAGGCTAACAGTAGGGATGGACCTCATGGAGCCAGGTACACTCTCTCCTAGATCGTCTTGGGACAAACAGCCTATGTTTATAAGAATACTGCTCAGAGATGAAAGGATGGCCTTTGGCTACAGAGCAAAGAATTGAGTCCTAATGTCTTTGAGAAAAACCAACAGGTCCAGCCTCCCAGACCTACCAGATTATAAAAAAGATTTGCTTTAAACATGCCCTCTCAGATATCATAGCAATGACTCTGGTAGAGTCCCCAGGGTACAACCACTATCCCTAATATCTTATGTGTGTGTGCATATATGCTATAGTTCCAATGGGACTGTGGCTCCCAGAATGAAGCAAAGCTTTTCCTTCTAATCCAAAAGACTATGGAAATGGCCATTGGGTATAGCAGGAAAAAAGTCAGTGCTAAAATATTAAGATGCTAAGGTTCCAGGTCTGGCTCTGGCTCTGCCTCAGATGAACTGCAGCAGATGTGGAAAGTCAGTGTGAGTACCTCTGCACCTCTATGTCCTCGGCCAGGAAATAAGGACAATGCCTGCTTCGTTCATTTTGTGTGTTATTGTGACGCAGAAATAAAATGAGTGTTTCAGAGCTTTCACCTTTGAAGTTTACAAAGCGAGAAAGCTCTGTACACTAGTTGTCAATATTAAAAGACTATCTGAGTTCCCCTTGTCCCTGGTTTGTCAATTTCTCTCTCTCCCCTGTGAACTTCTGATGTAAGATCTTCCTTCAGTAAAAAGAACTGAGAAAATGGAACCAGGGAGGGGTGAAAGAAATTACTGAACCTCTGGTTCTATATAAGCACCTGCCTCCAGGGTAACAAAGCTCTGTAATCAGGTAGACAGAGGAGGGAAAAGGCTTTTTCTTTGGAAAGGCAGAAAAACAACTGCACTACATGCAAATGTCTCTTGAGCAGCATAACACAGACTTCAGACAGACCCCAATGAAGCGGAACAGATCTGGCATCCCCTGTGGGGCAGAAATTGGTCAGCTGTGGGCTGCAGCCCCTTCTGACCAAGGCAAAGGAGGGCAGGGAACCACCTTACCTCTGCGGTAGCAACTTGTCTCCGGCCAGGTAGCCAGACTTATGCACCTCCTTATTGAAGTCGCCATACTTAGACTGGACAGCATACGAGGCCAGCAGCACAGCAGTCTCAGGCGGGCAGTAAATATCATCATTGAGAATGCCCTCTTTCACTTGCAGAAAGAACAGGCGCTGAGTGATGTCCTGGATCAATTCCTCAGACACATCCTCAGGGTAGAACTTGGCACGGAACTTAAAGAGCAGGGGGCTTTCCTTCCGCACATCCTGGGCAGTCACCTGGGAGCAGTAAGGGTTATGAGCTCTCAAAAAATAGGTTTTAAGGGTGATGGAGTGGCTGTAGGTTGAGGAGAAACACTGAAAGGTCATCAATTTGCCTAATCTTAAAGAGCTGGATGGCAACCCTCCTGGCAATTAAGAAAAACAATACATTACTTTCATTGGGGACTAAATTCCATGCCTGTAATCACTTTCAGTTGGGAATTTCTTCCTGAAATTACCTTAATACCAACTGATGATCAGAAGTCTTCAAACCACTTTTATCTGACTATATCCAACTACCCCAAATTCTGAGGGTAGGCATAAGCTCTTCTTTTAAGCTCATCTTCTAAGTCTCCTCCAACTTCATAAATTAGCAAAGTAAGGACTAGGATGTGTGACTGAGGCTTGAGAATTGTCTAGACAACAGCACAAATTAGATCATCTTTTAAAGCCTGAAGCGGATTACTAGACTGGCTCCACACTTGTCCAGAAAAAGACTCAATTCTAGGAAAATAAGACTCTACCAGCAGAAGGTGGGGTACCTACTCCTAGACACAATCAGAGAAGCAAACTTCAGGACAGTATGGAGACTTCTAAGGACAAGGCCAGCCAGTTTGCAGATACGAAGATAGAAGGCTACCAAGTTCCTGTGGAGATGCTGCTTGGGGTGGTGGAGAGCTTGCATGGAGTCAAACTATCCCATTTGGGGTCCAGTTGAGGTAAAAGATCAAGAAAGAGGGAAACATCTGTATGGGGTTCAGGCATCAGTTGACTGCTGGAGTAGGAGCAGCATAAGACTGTGAGATCTTTCAGATTTTTTTTCCAGTTCAAGAATCTGTGGCTCTTTTTAACAAATCTCCTAAAGCCATTGAGTTGGAAGAGATGAAGGGAATACCGATTCTCTCTTGAAGAGCCACAAGTGGATTTGATCCAAAACAAAATAAAGTTCAAGCTAGAGTTCCCAGTAGAAAGGGAAGAGTCTCTTCTTCTTTGAATGCTGGCCATTCTCACTGTTAGAATTCAAAATGGAGACAGAGCAAGAGCTTTGCTTTGGCTGAATCCTCTGTCTTTATTCTGATCCAGGTGGTCAGCAGACCACCCAGTCATGAACACAGTCCTAGGTATCCAGGATTTGCCAACTAGCACATGGTACCCTCCCAGGAAAGTTCTGGAAAAGAAAATAATTCTAAATCCAACAGAGGAATAAGCAGTTACCTTCTTATTGAGTTTCAGCCAGGTGGAGAAACCTTTAGTGTCCTGGTACTGCAGACCAAAGAACCAAACTTCCCTCAAGCCAATAGTTTTCACCACCTAGAAGAGAAAACCAAAACAACCAATCATTGATTGAATACCTCCCCTGTGAGAGCCACAGAGGACACAAATTTTGAAGCCAATATGATCTCTGCTATTAAAGGGTTTAAGGTGCTCAGGGTCTGGCAAGAAAATACACTTAAGCAGCAATGAAGAACTGATGTTGGCAGCTCTCTGCACTAAGTACTGCTGAAGTAGGAAAGGAATCATTTCTTATGAGCACTGACACATACCAAGAACCCTACATCCATCATCTCCTTTAATTTTCACAATAGCCCTATGATAGACTTATAATTAGGTCCATTTTATAGATATCAAAAATGAGGTTCAAAGAAATAAAATAATTTGCCCAATGTTCAGGTTGTGAGTGACAGAATTAGGGTTCAAACCAGGTCTGTTTGACTCCAAATCCATGCATATCCAGTAATTTCTGCCACCTCCTCCCTCCCTCTAAAATGTCATGCCAGTTCCCACTTCCATGATGAATTAAAGACTGAAGGTGAAGATGGTTGGATTAACTCCTGCATCTTGTTCTCTTGGGTTGCTCCCATATATTGTCCTTTATCCTTAGCAACTGGGGTTAATACCCACACCCTTAAGACTGAGTTCCATTTATAATACCCCAGAAAAAGAATGTTTGAGAAGACAAAGTAGAGACTGTGAAGGATCCTGAAACCGTGGTGTGCCTGGGTTCTGAGAAGATTTTTTTCAACTCTGATAAGAGCCCAGTCATGATTACTCTTACACAAGTTTAGGTGGAAATGAGGGTAGAAATAGGGTAAGTCTCTCAGTGTAGTAGCTCAGGCATCCCCTGTTGTCCTGAGCCTCCTGGCTGAACAGTGGGCAGGAAAGGGAGGCTTGCCAAGAGAAGACAGATGAGCTCTGTTCTCTAGTCCCTGACATTAGCATGTTAATGGTCTGGCTGTCAGCTCAACCCCAGCATACCCACCACTGTCGATGGCAGTGGTGAAGCTGAGCCACATCCTAATGAGGTCAGGCTGGTATTAAGCAGTCTTCTTTATTTTGTTTTTTAGGGGAAGGATGCAAGTGGAAGGTTAGGGTAAGTTGAGTAAAGAATCATAGAAATATACCTGGAGATGGAAGCAGGGAACAAGGACCCAGTGTTGCTGATGTCCTTCCCTTATGAGCAAATTAATATCTCACTTCAAAACACACACACACACACACACACACACACTCTCTCTCTCTCTCTCTCTCTCTCTCTCTCTCTCTCTCTCTCTCTCTCTCTCTCACACACACACACACACACACACACACACAAAGATACACATATACACGCCAACACTGTATCTGCAAAGTTTCTATTATGCATCCAAAGTCAGGACCCACAGTCACACCGAGTTTACAATCTAGAGCTCAGAGGCCCCAAGGAAAAAAGTAGCTCATATTTACTAAGCACCAATCATGTGGCAGGCACTGAACAGTAAACAATCCTGTGAGAGAGCAATTATACCCATATTATAGATGAGGAACTAAGGCTTAGAGAGGTAATGCGTCTAAAATTACAGAGCCATATAGAACCCTGATGTGTCTGACTCTAAAGCTTGTACCTTTTCTTCTCTTAGCATGCTATCTCCTAATGCCAAGTGCTCATATAAGCTTAGAACTCCTGGGCTTCTCAAGTGATTAATTGCCTTGTCTCTCTTTTGGCCCAAATATACTATCCAGATAATAAACTTTGATCACCTCTGCATTGAGATATGCTTCCTGGCATTCCCACGAGACCGAACCAACAACCACTTTGGGGAGAAGCCATGTCCCCCAACTCATCAACCTTCATTGCTCACCAGGTCAGCCTTCCCATTTGTAGTTTGGATCAATTATCAGGAAACCTGGGCAAAATGTTCACTTCTGTCTCCAACTAGCTGCATGATATTAAGGTAGGACATTTCCTCTCGGGGCCTCAGCTTCCTTATCTATCCAAAATGGGGGGTATGGCTTCAATGATCTCTTTCTTCTCTTACATTCTATCATTGTACTGATTATGTTACAAGGTTATTTTGCAAATGGTTAATAAAAACAATCCCATTTCACAACTACCTTTTGTTGATTTGGATAATTAGGAACATGTTTAGAAAAGATCAGTGGTGGTGGGAGGTAATGGGGAAAGTTCAAAAGCCTGCCGGAATTCAATGGCCAGGTGAGTCCCTGACTCTAAGTCAATAGGCAGCAGGAACTGTCAGAAAGTTTCAGATGGAGAAATACGAATGTTTATGTTGAAAGATAATATTGGCTTTTTGCAGAGGATGGAGGTAGTGGGTGGTTGTGCATAGAAAATATTTTTTAAAGCACCTCTTATCTCATCCTAGATCTTAAATAGGGCCTAAGGCCTAATTAACAGTTCTAATCATTTTCCACAGGGTTGCAGAAGAATAGTGTGTCCAGATGCAATTGGCATGAAGAGGCAAGATCCAAGAAACACTCTAGCCAAGAGAGAGAGAGAGAGAGAGAGAGAAGACCCACTAAAGATGCTGAAGAGAAGCTGGACCATAAGGGCCAGGATATTAGGTCATGTCGGGGAGAACAGACTGGGAACAGAAGTAGCAGAGCAGTGCTATGGGTTGGATGTCATTTGTCCCCACCAAAACTCATGCTTATGCTTCATTGTAAGTGGCAGTGCTGGGAGGTTGAATCATTAAGAGGTAGTGTGTAATGAGAGGTGTTTCGGTCATGGGGACCCTGTCCCTGTGAATTACTTGACCTTCTGTTACATTATGAAGCAGCACAAAGGCCCTCACCAGAGGCTGAGCAGGTGCTAGTGCCATGCTCTTGGACTTTCCAGCCACCACAATTATGAGACAAATAAACCTCTTTTCTTTATAAAGTACGTAGCCCCAGGTCTTTTGTTGTAAGAACATAAAATGGTCTCAGACAAGCAGCAACTGGCCTTTGCCTGTACTAACAGACTAATTGTAGAGGCTCAAAGACTCCAACACTGAAATGAAGCGAGGTAAGCACAGACTATGCAGCCAGTCCCAGAATCCCAGGAGTGAGCCCCTCAGCCTCTTTTTGTACCACATTGTCTGTTTCACTATTGGATGGGGGTAGGACTGTGATAAGAGAAGGAGGATCATGGTGACTAAAGCATTTCTGAGATCCAGAGTAACTGAAAAGTTGGACAAAGTAAAACCTAAAGCAGTGTCAAAAAAACAACAACAGAATTCCGGCTCAGTGGGGGGTTTTGATCTCTTTGAGCGCTGTCTCTTCCTTTGTGAACATAAAGAAATCAGAAAGATAAATTTTCCACTTCCTTAGGCTCTAGGGCTTAAAGAGATGAGTAATACCTCTCAGCCTGCACTGAAGTCCCAAAGTGAGAAATTGAGGATGTGGCAGGAAGGAAATATGGTCTGAAATCAGAGTTGAAACTGAAAAAGAACAAAGAACAAAAATGGATGACTCCTGACTCCAGGCTACAAGGAAATCTCTAAGGCCCATGAGGGTGCTGTGAACCATTTTAACAGGCAACTCTAAACCCCTTTTCCAAGCCAAGTTTTTTCTTGCTTTCAGCTTTGCTTTCAGTTGAGACCTCCATTCCAGAGGAAAGAGAAACCTATTTTCAAATGAGAGCTTAGCATCTAGCTTCCAGTTCCAGGAATAACCTCTGTGGCTCCAGTGACTAGGGTCCTTATCATTCCACTCCAAGAAATGGCTCTATCCCTGAGGAAAACGAAAATTCTTTATTGGCTCCTTTTGACCTGACAGCCAGCTTATCTGATCTTAGACAGTATTTCTCAAAACTGCCATGGAAAAAATCCTGAAGCAGCAGAAAATAATGAATGGATATACCCAAGGGACACAGAGGATGTGGCAGGGGGAGATAATAGGTAGATGGCTGAAAGACAGCTATAATTTATTTGAAGCCTCGGGTTTAGCCTTCATTATTTGTGCAAATTTTATATTCTACTCCATAAATAATGAATTTTTAAAATTATTACAAGTAAAATTAATGCTCTAGAATACTAAATCACATTCATCTCACAGCTTTGTGTCCCTCCTGGAGCCTGCCACATACACCTAAAGAAACTAGGACTTCAGTTTTTCAGACACTAGCTTAAGAAACTAGAGGNCCATGACTGTGGAGAGTTACAGGATTCAAGCAACATAAACTGGAAAACTGAGGTCCAGTGAAAAGAAAAGATCTGCCTCTGAGTAAACCTTAATTAATTATCAGAAGCTTCTGGAAGTAAGAAGAAAAAAAACCTTTACCTCCTTTTGGCATGTGGAGGCAAACTATATCTGAGGTCTGTAGAGGGGAGGGGAGATCAGGTCAGCTTAGGAGCCCAGAGATTCTCTTCTTGAATCTCCCAGAGCATGGCCAGGTGCAGTGGCTCATGCCTGTAATCCCAGTATTTTGGGAGGCCGAGGTAGGCAGATCCTTTGAGCTCAGGAGTTTAAGACCAGCCTAGGCAACATGGTGAGACCCCATTTCCACTAAAAATACAAAAAGATAGCTGGTGTGGGCACCTGTGGGCCCAGCTACACAGGAGGCTGAAGTGAGAGGATCACTTGAGACTGGGGGTGTGGCGGGGGGGGTGATGGTTGCAGTAAGATCACACGACTACACTCCAGCCTAAGTGACAGAGTAGACCTCGTCTCTCTAAAAAAGAAACACACACACACACACAATTCTAGAGGAGAATGAGGAAGTAATGCTGGAGTCACAAGAGAAGAACTGTGTGAGAAACAATGTGCAAAACTGCATCAATGCCCAAACACCTGAGGCCCTCAAGATACCATTACAGGTTTCTCAGCATCTACATCAGCCACCCACCTGAAAGCAAATCATTGCACCACTGGAAAGCACCAAGATGGGCTACCACTATTGCTGTTTCTGTTATTCCACATTGCCTGTAATCAAGTGGCCACCTACTCTATAGCAGAGAACATACTCAGCCTATGTTCTAAGATTCTTTCTTTTTATCTTTTTTTTTTTAATAGGGTCTTGCTGTTACCCAAGGTGGAGTGCAGTGGCCCAATCATAGCTCACTGTAACCTTGAACTCCTGGACTCAAGTGATCCTCCAGCCTCTGCCACTCAAGAAACTAGGACTACAGGCATGCACCACCATGCCCAGCTAGTTTTTAAGTTTTTGTAGAGATGGGTTTTTGCTATGTTGCCCAGGCTGGTCTCAAACTCCTAGCCTCAAGTGATCCTCTCACCTTGGCCTCACAAAGCACTGGGATTACAGGCATGAGCCAACATGCCTAAACTAGCAAGGGTTCTAAGTTTTGGAAGCAGGTAAAGTGAAAGAAGGTTCCAGGGGACAGCTGACAAAAAGGATTGGGAAAGCTGGAAATGCTATGTGCCCTGGTTTAAGCCACAGCTATACCATTTCCTAGCTATATGACCTTAAACAGGTAATTTCACCTCTGTAAGCTTCAGTTTCTCATCTATACGATAGAGGTCCTCCTACTATAATAATAGATATTAGTTATTTTATAAAATAAAAAAAAAAAAAGAAAAAAAAAGGTTTGCTGTCCTCAATGAACAGTATTCAAGTCCTAAGTACTTCACTGAGCCAGAAAAATTCCTGACTTCATAGCTCCCTCATCTGAACTCTCAGGGCAATGCCACCTACTTATTTAGTCCTTAATAAGAATCATCAATATTAGAATGCTTGGTATCACCAGGCGCTTTATTTATTTGGGGATTAAATCACAAAATCTCTGAGATTAGCATGATTATCATTTTACTAAGGAAAGGAAACTCCTGAGAGGCTAAATGAGCCATCCAGGGTCACACAGCTAAGTAACAGGACAGAATTCAAACTCAAGGCTGATTCTAAATCCTATGCTTTGTATACCACCCCATGCGATCTGAGCCTCAACGCAGTTTATTTCATTCCTCTGGGTGGAGAGTTGCATGTGCCTTTCTATGCCTTTATAGGTAAGGAACTCCCAGTTCCTGAAGAACAGAGATGGTGTTTGACAGAGTAGACCTTCAGTCAATATTGAATGAATCAGTGAATAGATGAATGAATCGATGCTTTGAGATTTCACCTCCATCTTTGAGCACTGCCTTTTAGCGGCACCTAGGCAATCAAAGATCAAAAACTTTAGAAGTCCAAGCAAGTGAAAGAATCACTGTAGCAAACCATGTTCTCTCTCCCCTCCAGCTGTAAGCACACTCAAAAGAAGAGAGGTAAATGAGAGAAACTGTGAGCCCAACTTTCCTTTCCCACCAGGCCCTGGCATGCTATGGCATTCATGCTATGGCATTCCATTGTTGCCTATTGTTTATTGCTTGTGCCAAGGAGTACTTCCTCTCTGGTTGGCTTCCTCTGTGGTCATCGGCCAAATGACTGCTGGGTTCCAGGATGGCTGTAAAGCTTTTGCCAATTCCTCGCAAAGAGTCTAGCTCCTTCCTCCCAGGCCCAGGCTCCACCAGGAGGACCTTCTTGAATGATGGGTCCCCAGGGCCAGACAGAACAGACTCCCTCCCTTATTCCTCATCAAGTTAGAGAGAGAAGAGCTAGCATTCCCCAACTGCCTATGAACATATACATCTACTACCTCTACTGATTCCTGAGCTGACCTGCCTTGGCTTCAAGAGGGCCAAATGCTTAATTCCTTGAGTTCAAATCTTTTTCCCTGTATTTTTTCACCTATGGGGTCCACCTCTGTCCCTCTGACCCACAGAACATGACTGCCCCCTTCCTTATTATGACATTCCTTCAGAGGTCTGAAGACAGAAAGCATATCTTCCTTGAGTCTTCTCTAAACTAAATACTCTCAATCATCCCAAACAGAGTAGTGCAGTGCAGGAAAAGTATAGTTTTGTGATCAGAGTTGTATTCAAAATTCTGTATCACAACTTACTAACTACATGACTAGGGTATGTTCTTTCACCTCACAGAGGCAAGATCATTGTGAGGATTAAAGAACCTAGCCAGGGATAGTCCATAGTACATGTTCAACAAATAATACTTCTCAAGATAACACTGATGGGAAGTCATAGACTTCTTGGTTTCCAAGTCTCTCAAAGGCTTTGTTTGGGAAGTAATAGCATTCAGAACTAACATACGAATCTGGCCAGGGTTCCCTACTATCTGGGCTTCCCTCAAAACCACCCCCACAGCACACAAACCAAACCAACACCAACAAAACACCACCAGCACTGAGGCTTTTTGAAGTTAATAAACCTCTTTGTTCAAGAATGTTTCTGCCCCAGGCTCCAAATCATGCCTTCCTCACCCTCCACAGCCGTCCCCCTGCAATGCAAATGTACAAAGCCCCAGTGTTGAGGGTAGGGGATGGCATCATCTGGTGTGGGAGGGGGAATGAGTAGAATCAGGGCTCTTGGAAGGAGTATAGGTAAGTGTCAAAGGAGCCTCTGGCTCCCAGCTGGTCCATAAAATCTGCACTGACTGACCCCCTCCCCCTCAAATAGCTGCTATCCAGAATGATACTGCTGTCTAAAGCAAAGGGCCCAAAAGCCTATGTGTTATATGGACACCTCCTTCCTTTTGTCTTAGAGACAGTAAAAAGCCTGTCAAGGAAGAGATGATCCCCCTGCCAACTAGTCCTACCCCTTCACATATGCCAGCAGCTGGTCATACTCAAGTGAGGTATTTCCCTCCTTTGTACAGAAAAGGATTGTCTGAATTCCCAATACTGGGAACAGAAATGGGAGAGAAGGAGATATAGAATGCACAAATAAATGACAGAGATAATTTTTCGAGAGGTAACAGATTTGAGAAACAACTTAGGCATTGTACAGATGAGAAACTGAGACCCAAAGAAAGGAAATGTTTGTATCACAGAGAGTTAATGACAGAGCCAGCCCTAGGGCCCAAGATTCATGACTTTCTTTTTTTTTTTTTCAGACGGAGTTTCACTCATGTTACCCAGGCTGGAGTGCAATGGCGCAATCTCGGCTCACCGCAACCTCTGCCTCCTGGGTTCAGGCAATTCTCCTGCCTCAGCCTCCTGAGTAGCTGGGATTACAGGCACGCGCCACCATGCTCAGCTAATTTTTTGTATTTTTAGTAGAGACGGGGTTTCACCGTGTTGACCAGGATGGTCTCGATCTCTTGACCTCGTGATCCACCCGCCTCGGCCTCCCAGAGTGCTGGGATTACAGGCTTGAGCCACCGCGCCCGGCTGGCCATACCACCCTGAACGCGCCCGATCTCGTCTGATTCATGACTTTCTATCCAGGTCCTTTTGATTTCACTAGGCTGTCCCTTTGAAAGTTCTCTAATATAACCTGCATGTGAAAGGAAAATGCAAAACACAATTATAATTAGAATGCATTTAGTCATTCCAGACTAGCACTGTAATCACTTGTGAGCTATATGAATGCAACTATATCACTTTAATTGTAATAAACTTGTATTTAAATATTCCTCAGAATAATTTGTAGTTTCACAAATTAAGTAGCAATGATTATACTTTGCCATTCAAAGTAAAACAAACACAAAACAAACTCCAGAGAAGTAAGTCCCACCTTAACCTAAAGTTAGATATTCTGAGGATCATTAAGCCCATCTCCTGACTCTCTCAATTCTAGAATATTTTTCTTTACTATTTTATTTCTTTTCTTTTTTTTTCTCCTAGAGACAGAGTCTTGTTCTGTCACCTAGGCTGAAATACAGTGACGCAATCATAGCTCCTAGTAACCTCGAACTCCTGGGCTTGAGCAACCCTCCTGCCTCAAACTCCTAAGTAGCTGGGACTATATAGGTGTGCACCACTATGCCAGGCTAATTTTTAAATTTTTTGTAGAGACAGGGTCTTGCTATGTTACCCAGGCTGGTCTCAAACCCCTGGGCTCAAGTGATCCTCTCATCTCAGTGTTAGGATTACAGGCATGAGCCACTATGTCAGGCTAACTCCAGCTCAATTAATAATACCAGAAGCATCATAATATTAGAAAGGGATCTATCATTTATTACTTCTCTACTATATACTGGATGCTTTCTTCCAGCTAACACTTTCTTCCCTATTTGTGTTTTCTTATCTTTCTCATCTATTTCTAATTTATCTTTTGGATTAGGCATCCTTATATGCCTCTATAATCAGTTTTTTGAGTAACAGGTTAAGATACAAAACATAATACACTCACAAAAATCCTGT
>NW_016107778.1:64707-73432 GCF_001604975.1 Cebus imitator
TGGATGGGGATACCAACCCACAGAGTTCAATAATTGTCTCAAGGTCTAACTAGGAAAATGAGGATTTTGTGTCCTTATCTGTAAAATGTGTCAGTACTAATTTATGCACTCACAGAGCTTTGTGGAAGTCAAATGCTTACCACAGTACTTAGCATACAGTATTCATGGATGACGTGAAGATAATTGCTTACTCGCCATAGTGAAGAGGTCATTCCCATCTCCAAACAAAGAGGTGTCCTTTCATTGTGAATCATTATTGTCAGAAAGGATGTACTATATGTTATAATAAACAGATGGGAGCTACAGACACTTATAGCATTCAAGGGAATATGCCATCTCTGGTCAGACTTCTAGGAGTAAAAATGAGGCTCCCATTTCCAGAGACTGGGACCTCACCAGACAGGCAATTATCCCATCTCTCCACCTGCCTCTGATGAGGTGGAGGTGTGAGTTATTGTCCAGAATGTTGAGGCTGTATATCACTCTGATGGATTTTCCAAGCCCTCTTGCTTCCCTTTCTTCTTTGCTCTCTGTGTCCTTCTACTGTGTGAGAACTTCCCCAGGGTTGGGAAGAGGAAGAAAGAAAGAAGGAGGCTGTGTTCAAATGGGTAATTCTATTCCTGTGAACATTCCTAACTGGTAAGAGAAAAGACAAGAGTAGAATGGAGACAGGGGTAGGAGAGGGCTAGAAATCTGAGGACAGCTTGGGTATGCTTTCTGAGTTTTTATTACATAGAGTAGGAAAATTATTGTCTGTAGCTAATACAGATGAGAGTTAACATTTATCCAAAGTTAAACTTTGTCTCCTTTTATATTAAGGCTGGAATCAGCCTTAATTTTGACCTCTCTTGGAGTGAACAGAGAGATTCTCTGACAAGAGGCAAAAAGCATGGATGGTTGGCATTGTGGTAGAAGCTACTGCGAGAAGGAGAGGAAGCTAGGAGTCTCCCACTTACCTGGTCAAATAGCTGCTTGCCAGTGGTATTGGGCTGGATGGCAAACTCCAGCTCTGCATCCATGGTGGTCACGCGCACACTGATCTAGGATGAGATCAAAGAAGGCAGGTTAGTCATCTGGCTCCGTGATCAACAGAGCCGGGGTAAGTGTCTCTGCTCAATCACAGAGGAGGGAACTAGGATGCTAAGAGTCAGAGCAACTTAGATACTGATGGAGAAGAGGTGAGAATATTGACCCAAACACAACCCCTGCTCCTAAGCAGCTTATTGAAGACCAAACAATACAGCCATGAAGCAATACTTACCAAGGAGCAGACAAGAATGTAGGCCGGGCACAGTGCCTCATGCCTGTAATTCCAGAACTTTGGGAGGTCGAGGTGGGTGGATTGCTTGAGGCCAGGAGCTCAAAATGAGACTGGGCAACATGGCAAAACCCCATCTCTACTAAAAATACAAAAATTAGCTGGGCATGGTGATGTGCACCTGTAGTTCTAGCTACTTGGGAAGCTGGGACATAAGAATCGCTGGAACCCAGAAGGTAGAGGTTGCAGTGAGCCGAGATCACACCACTGCACTCCAACCTGGGCAACAAAGTGAGACTTTGTCTCAAATTAAAAAAAAAAAAAAAAATGCTATCAGCCTACAACTAAGAGCAAGCAAATGATAACTGTACTTCTTCCAGGAAAGCCTCTCCATCTATGCTAGCCAGTTTCAGCTCACAGGGTTGTCTTCTCACCTCTGATTTACATCTTGGATTATCTACAACACTGGTAAACAATTACATAGGCAAATTAATAGCAGGATAAAGAGCACTGAGTTCCACATGATAATCTCAATAAAGGCACAAAAAGCTTTCAATAAAATCCAACACCCCTTCATGTTAAAAGTTCTCAATAAACTAGGTATTGAAGGAAAGTACCTCAAAATAATAAAAGCCATCGGACAAACCCACAGCCAACATCATACTGAATAGGCAAAAGCTGGAAGCACTCCCTTTTAAAACCAACACAAGACAAGAATGCCTTCTCTCACCACTCATATTCAGTATAGTATTGGAAATCCTGGCCAAAGCAACCAAACAAGAGAAAGAAATAAAGGGCAACCAAGCAGGAGGAGAGGAGGTCAAACTATCTGTGTTTGCAGATGGCATGATCCTATATCTAGAAAACCCAATAGTCTCAGCACAAAAGCTCCTTAATCTGATAAACAATTTCAGCAAAGTCTCAGTATACAAAAACCAACATACAAAAGTCACTAGCATTCGTATATACCAACAACAGTCAAGCCAAGAGCCAAATCAGGGAGGCAATCCCATTCACAACTGTCACAAAAGAATAAAATGCCTAGGAATACAGCTAACTAAGGAGGTAAAAGATCTCTACAAGGAGGACTATACGCAACTGCTCAAAGAAATAAGAGATGACACAAACAAATGGAGAAACAGTCCATGCTCATGAATAGAAAGAATCAAAAATGTTAAAATGCTGATACTGCCCAAAGCAATTCATAGAATAGATTCAATGCTATTCCTATTAAACTACCAATGACATTTTTCATAGAACTAGAAAAAACTATTTTAAAATTCATGTGGAAATGAAAAAAAAAAAAAAAAACAGCTGGAATAACCAAGGCAATCCTAAGCAAGAAGAACAAAGCTGGAGGCATCATGCTACCCAATTTCAAATGATACTACAGGGCTACGGTAACCAAATCAGCATTGTACTGCTATAAAAACAGACACAGAGACCAATGGAGCAGAATAGAGAGCCCAGAAATAAGGCTGCACACCTACAAACATTTGATCTTTGACAAAGTTGACAAAAACAAGCAATGGAAAAAGGACTCCCTATTCAATCAGTGGTGCTGGGATAACTGGCTAGCCATATGCAGAAGATTCAAACTGGACCCCATCCTTATACCATATATAAAAGTCAACTCTAGATGGATTAAAGACTTAAATGCAAATGTCACGTAAAACTCAAAATTATAAAAACTCTCAAAGAAAACCTAGGCAATACCATTCTGGACATAGGAATGGACAAAGATTTCATGACAAAGACGCCAAAAGCAACTGCAACAAAAGCAAAAATAATAAGATGTCAAAAATAACTCCCTAGTTAGCTGTATTTCTAGGAATCTTATTATTTTTATGATTTATTAGAGAAATGGGATCTAACTAAACTAAAGAGCTTCTGCACAGCAAAAGAAACTATCAATAGAGTAAACAAGCAACCTACACAACAAAAGAAAATATTTGCAAACTATGCAACTTACAAAGGTCTAATATCTAGCATGTATAAGGAACTTTAACAAATTTACAAGAAAACAAGCAAACAAACAACCCCGTTAAAATGTGTGCAAATGACATGAACAGACACTTTCAAAAGAAGACATACATGTGGCCAAGCAGCATATTAAAAAAAAATTAACATCATTAGAGAAATGCAAATCAAAACCACAATGAGATACCATCTCACACAAGTCAGAATGGTTATTAAAAAGTAAAAACAGGTGCTGGTGAGATTGCAAAGAAAAGGGAATGCTTATACACTGTTGATGGGAGTGTAAATTAGTTCAGCCATGGTAGAAAATAGTATGGCAATTTCTCAAAGACCTGGAAACCAAACTACCATTCAACCCAGCAATGTCATTACTGGGTACATACCCAAAGGAATAGAAGTCGTTCTATCATAAAGATACATGCATGCACATGTGCATTGCAGGACTATTCACAATAGCAATGACATGGAACCAACCTAAATGCCAATGAATGGTAGAATGGATAAAGAAAATGTATGATACTATGCAGCAATAAAAAACAAGATCATGTCCTTTGCAGGAACATGAATGAAGCTGGAGGTCATTATCCTTAGCAAACTAATGCAGGAACAGAAAATCAAATGCCAGGCTGGGCACAGTGGCTTACACTTGTAATCCCAGCACTTTGGGAAGACATGGTAGACGCATCTCTTGAGGTCAGGAGTTCAAGACCAGCCTGGACAATATAATGAAATCCCGTCTCTACTAAAAATACAAAAATTAGCCAGGCAAGGTGGTGCACACCTGTAATCCCAGCTACTTTGGTGGCTGAGGCAAGAGAATTGCTTTAACCCGGGAGGCAGAGGTTTTAGAATACCCTATGTTCTCATTTACAAGTGTGAGTTCAAGGATGAGAACACATGGACACCTAGAAAGTAGAGGATGGGAGGCAGGAGAAGATCAGGAAAAAACATTAATAACTAATAGATACTAGGCTTAATACCTGGGTGATAAAATGATCTGTACAACAAAACCCCATGACCCAAGTTTACCTGTATGACAAACTTGCACATGTACCCCTGAACTTAAAATAAAAATTGAAAACAAAGAAGAACACTGGATTCCAAGCCTCACGTGTAACTGGTCAAATCTACAGCCTTGGATAACTCCTGTCCTTTTCCTGGACCTTAGTGTCCCTCACCTGTGCAAAGGCAGGAATGGGATGGAAGGCAGCCAATTAAACTAGGTAAATAGTCCAAGGACCATTTCGGTGCTGATGTCTGTAGTTCTATAGGCTTCCTTGCATTGTTAACGCTTCCTGTATTTATGTCTCATTGGTTTTCCTAGGCACAAGAGGGGAAAGGGGCCTCAGCAGAGGTGAGTCTGGGTGGCATAGAGGTCCTACCAAAACCAAGTCAATGAGGGTACAAAGGTCCAGAAACAGGCCCAGGCCAAAATAAGAGACAGTAACACACATGATTTCATGGGAACTAGAAAAAATACCCACCACCTTTACAAATAGATCCACTAGCCTAGGTCAATGACAGCTGAAATTTCCTAATTAGAGATTTGTCTCTTTGGCTGAAAACTCAGTAGTAATGGGAGCAGCAGCAATAGTAACAGGCAGCAGCTTTCCTGTATTAAGACTTGCTACTCACCAGGCACTTCATATGTACTAGCCCATTTAATATCAATAATCACACTGTAAAGAAGAGTATTATCTTTACATTGGGGATAAAGAAATAGGTATTTTTCTAAAGTCACACTGCGATTAAGTAGCGGATACAGGGCTTCAATGTAGGTCTAAATCCAAACCTCACAACATGAACCAATATGCTAAATTCCTCTTACAGAGTACAAAAGTCTCCCATTAAAGGAAATCAAAGATTGATTTTTAGTTGTTAGACATTTTGCTTAAACCATATATATGATACAGCCACAAGATGGCTTGTTATATGGTCATACAAAACCTTTATGAAGATGATTTCATGCCCAGGGAAGACACTTAGTGATATTAAGTGAGGAAGTATAAACAATATTTCATACAGCCCATGAGCTCAACTTTGTAAAATGTATACATCGAGGGATGATTGGAATCATGTCCAGGTATTAGTCAGGCTTGGTTTTGGGGTGGTGATATGTGCTTTCTCCCCTTTAAACAAAAAAACAAAACAAAAAAATATACATCTAATATACATTTTCTAAGGTGGTCACATACTACTTATAGTATTGAGGGAAAGCACTAGATATATAGTATTACCAAAAATACAGATTCCCATGGAGTGAGTAAGACATTAAACCTTATCAGTCTTTGAGCCTCTAGGACTTTCCCGAACACAGGGGTCAGGTAGCAGGGAAGAGGGGGTCAGGCAGCCATTTTGCCATATAAACAGTTATGATGAGGATCAGGCCCAGAAAACAACTTTGTAAATAAATCTCACTAGGGAGCCAAGGAGGAAATCTATTTTAGGATTGACAACGGGACAGGAAAGGCCCTGAAGGCAGGAACAAGTAAGGCAAGTACCCCAGTGGGAGTAAGGCAAGGTTAGCCACTTTGATTTGGTACTACCCTAGGCTTTCTGCCAAGTCAGTGACCCCTATAAAATGGGCCCTCATAAAGTAAGATGGGGCCAGGGAGACTGGAATTTGAGGGGCACCGTGCCACATCCAGCCTCAACTCATCCTTGAGTTGGGTCAGTGTAACCTCAAAACACCAATGACTGAAGGGACAGGAGAGAACAGAAAGAGGGCAGTGGGTTTTTTAGAACAATAGACCTCATTCTCACCTCAAAGTTTACCTCTTACTTAGAATTCTCTCTCCGGTTTTCAAGGCTCATTGGGTACTCACACAAGATGTTGGCTAAATGAATGGGTACCAAACAAGGGGATATCAGAGAGAGAGAGCATAGTATACACATACAAAGATGGGGACATTTGACATCTTGACGTTTTTGTGCCATGAATCATTCTTGCCTGTCTAGTGAAGCCTATGGACCCCTTCTCAGAATATTTGTAAATGTATGAAATAAAGTAGATACAATAAGACAAAATTATATTGAAATAGTTATCAAAATTTAATAATATGTGCTTCTTATCATATTAAGTAATTACTTAGCACTAGGTCTTATTAGTTGGTTATTATCACTGTAATTTCAAAAGTCTATTGAGCATAAATAATATTTTGAGAAATACACAATAACTAATTGTGATATAAAAAATATGTACATTAGGGGCCGGGTGTGGTAGCTCAAGCCTGTAATCCCAGCACTTTGGGATGCTGAAGCGGGCAAATTACTTTAGGTCAAGAGTTCAAGACAAGCCTGGCCAAAATGGTGAAACCCCATCTCTACTAAAAATACAAAAATTAGCCAGGTGTGGTGGTGCACATCTGTAGTCCCAGCTACTCGAGAGGCTGAGGCAGGAGAACCACTTGAACCCAGGAGGGAGAAGTTGCAGTGAGCCAAGATCACGCCACTGCACTCCAGCCTGGGTGACAGAGCAAGACTTCATCTAAAAAAAAAATGTACATTAGATAGTTTCTATATAAGCTTCTATGAGTTAGTTAAGAAAACTAAAGAAAATGGTGGAATCCAGGAAAACACTCCACAGCCTAAGAGTTGGTAACAAAGTCATGGGTACTGCTATTACTGCTGCCTTTATTTTATTTTATTTGCCTACATTCATAATTGAACAAAAGGCTAAATTACAAATGAAAGGTTGGTAAAAAACAAATAAGTATTTTTCCTCCATCCAAGTTCGTATATCCTTCCCACTTAAAATTCTATCCATGGAACTCCAGGTTAAGGAGCTTCCTATATATTCATTCAATTCACCCAGTATTAATGGAATACAATGTTTAAGGAACTATGGTTGGAACAGAGCAGTAGAGCCAGTCTTTGATCTCAAGGCACTGAAAAACAGAAAAACTAAAATGTACAAGAGAGACCCTGAGCAGTGCCATAATAGAAAAACAGAGGGAATCTTTTGTGGAAATTAGGAACCACAGTTCAAAGTGGTGTTTCTACTGATTTCCAAAGGATAAGTTGGATTGTGGAAAAGAACGACTGTGCAGGTAGGGAGAAGAGCACTCAAATGTCCCAGGTAGAGAAAACACCATGTGTCCAGAACAAGGCAGGGATGCAGATGGCCCCTTTAGAAGTCAATATGTGGACCTACTCCAGGGTGAATGAGGCCTGCAAAGTTAAGAGAGGGCAGAGTCTAGGAAGGTAGGTGGAGGACACTGAAGGCTGTGCTATGCTAGAAGGTTGGGCCTTAGTCCTGTTGGCAGTGGCCAGATAGCCTAGAGGTTCTGGGCAGGGGATCAGAACTGGGCTTTTTGGAAAAAAAAAAAACACCCAGGAAAGAAAGTTAAGTAAAGGGGAAGGGGTGGGATTCCGGGGACATATTCCAAAGCTTAGGAGTTCCCTTTAATTCACAATATTGTAAATAATTTTCAAAGGAAGGAAGCCAGTGTCTTGTGCAGTTCATGTCAATTGTAGGTCATGCCAATCCAGCATCTTCAGGGTGCTGATCAAGGGTGGAGCCCAGTGCTGGCCCAAAGTAGGTAATCAAATATTTTTTAAAGAAATATTTCCTAAATAAATCAATTGGTAAAGAGGGCCCATCCTGGGTGAGGAATAAGCATGTCAGAGAGGCTAGAGTTAGCCATGCTTCCTCCCTCTTAGAGGATCACCCTGTTACAAGGGCTCTCCTAAAATCTGAGGGTGTGAGCTGAAACCCAACCAGAACCTGTTTGTCCTGAATTCCTACTCAGGGTTTCTGCCATTCCACTGTGGCTGCTTCCCCAGGGATAGCAGCCTGAGGTTTCCTGAATTTCATTGTGGAGATAAACTATTTTAGGTTTTTAAAAAATTGGAAGGAAAAACAAACATGAAAGAATTCCCATTCCTGTCTCCACTTAACTCAGAAGAAAATGTGAGTCCTGTTAGCAGAAATGTAAACCAGTACAACCACTATGGACAACATTATGGAGGTTCTTCAAAAAACTAAAAATAGGACTACCATATGATCCAGCAATCCCACTACTAGGCATTTATCCAAAGGAAAAAAAAATCAGTATATCAAAAAGATATCTGCACCCTCATGTTTATTGCATCACTACATCACAATAGCCAAGGTATGGAATCAACCCAAATGTCCAAAACCAGATGAATGGATAAAGAAAATGTGGCATATATACACAATGGAATATTATTCCGCCATAAAAAATGAAATCCTGGCCAGGCATGGTGGCTCATGCGTGTAATCCCAGCACTTTGGGAGGCTGACGTGGGTGGTTCACCTGCGATCTGGAGTTCAAGACCAGCCTGGCTAACTTGGTGAAACCCCGTCTCCACTAAAAATACAAAAATTAGCTGAATGTAGTGGCATGTGCCTGTAATCCCAGCTACTCGGAAGGCTGAGGCAGGAGAATCGCTTGAACCCAGGGAGCGGAGGTTGCAGTGAACCAAAATTGTGCCACTGTACTCTGGCCTGCGCAACAAAGTGAG
>NW_016107778.1:73462-77307 GCF_001604975.1 Cebus imitator
AAAAAAAAAGAAAAGAAAAGAAAAGAAAAAGAAATCCTGTCATTTGCAGCAACATGAATAAGCCTGAAGGACATTATGTTAAATGAAATAAGCCAGGCACAGAAAGTTAGACACCAGGCCAGGCACGGTGGCTCATGCCTGTAATCCCAGCACTTTGAGAGGCCAAGGTGGGCAGATCACCTGAGGTCAGGAGTTCAAGACCATCCTGGCCAACATGACAAAACCCCATCTCTACTAAAAATATAAAAATTAGCTGGGTGTTGTGGCACACACCTGTAATCCTAGCTACTCAGGAGGCTGAGGCAAGAGAATTGCTTAAACCTGGGAGGCAGAGTTTGCAGAGAGCCGAGATGGCACCACTGTACTCCAGCCTGGGCAACAGAGTGAGACCCCGTCTCAAAAAAAGAAAAAAAAAAATAATGTTTGAGATTATAAGTATGCTAATTACCCTGATCTGATCACTAAATATTGTATATACTACTATGTACCCCATAAATATGTACAAATTATGTATGCATTTATTATTATGTATCAAGTTTAAAAAACCAAAATTAGGCTCACACCTGTAAATCCCAACACTTAGGGAGGCCAAGGTAGGAGGATAGCTTGAGGCCAGGAGCTAAAGATCAGCCTGGGCAATATAGTAAGACCATCTCTATTAAAACAAAATTCAAGTTAAAAAATAATAAAAATTTTAAAATTAAAATTTTTTAAAATGTAAGTCATGGGGACACGGCCGTGGGTCTAAGCTCTCCTGTTTTCTCTGTATGTGTCAGAGGTAGCAGGAAGTAAGGGTAGTAACAGCTGGGGCCTGAAAGTGATAGATAGAAGTCCTGATCAAAGAAGGTCCCTTTGTTCTCTCTTAGATTAATCTGGGACCCAAGGGTGCAAGATGCATTGCAGGCCCAGGCCCACTGCCACAGAGGGCCCACTGGATGCTCACCCTTAGTGAGCACCCACGGTCTTCTTTTTGGGCCTAGACTCTGCTCTCTCCCCAAAGAGAAGACAGTGGTCTAGTGTGGGAGGAAAGAACCTGAAAATGAAGCTCCCAAAGTCAGCAGAAAATTCCCAGCCAGCCCTTCGGTTTAACAGGAATACAGGAGCTGACCTGGGTGGGGCAGCATTTCAAGATGTAGTCCCCAGCAGAGAATTGTTTATACAGCTAAATCCTTGCCTAAGCCAGGCTCTGAGGATCTAGGCACAGCATGAGGTCAAAGACTGTGTCTCAGAAGAACATTAAGGATTGAAGGAACAATAACAAAATGTCTGCGTGTGTGTTTGGGGAAGGGGGAGTGTCATCCTCTCACATGCACTGGCCCTCCCACCCGTTGCCCAAGAACAATAAGCCCACTGTTACTGAGCAATTCAACACAGACACTTCCCACACCAAGCACTTGGCTAAGCACAAACAAACCCATCTCGGTGGTCCACTGTCCAAAGCCTTCAATAAACCTGGATCTCTCTCGTGTCCCCAGTTACCTGACCTGAGACACATAAGTAACCAGGCCAGAAGTTACCCCAGTAGAAACCACAGGACATTCCTGTGTACTTTGGTCTCTGGGCCTGCCAGTTTCAAATAAGTGACTTTCTCTTTGTCTGTTGTCAGGAGCACTCAGGGGAGCAGTAGCCCAGCTACAGCAAAAAGGGATTGGCAGTGGTTTCCCCTCACCTACCTCATGTCACTGAACTATAAAATGGCTCCTTCCTAGAAAGAAGTTTGGAAGAGAAAAGCAGAGAATAAGTGAAATAATTACAAGTGACTTGCCTGGAGCATGGACCTGCAAGCTGAGGAAATGGACGTTACTAGCCCCACATCATAGATGAGAAAACTGAAGTGCACAGAGGTGGGTGACAGAAGGATGGAAGTGAACACTTACTGAATGCCAACAATGTGCCAGCCTCATCACACACAGTCTCACTTAACATCACTGAGGTCACATTTACTCAGCCAACAAGTAGTGGAGGCGGGTCTTCTGGACATTCCTGGAGCTCTTTCCACAACTCCACCCACCTCTCCTGTCATGTTGTCTTCAGACATTGCCTTGGCAACTATTTTGGCTAAGACTCAAACATTCTGGCATAGGAAGCCTGGGCACATCTGGGAAGCACTGCTTGGGAAGGGCCTCTTATCTCACTGGGGCAGAGCTTGTGAGTCAGTCCAGTTGGGTCTGAGCTTAATGGCCTCATCCCCCACCTGCCACCTCCCCGCTCCCCTCCAGGGGCCACCTCCGCTGGGCTATCAGTCAGGCTGCTGGTGTAGAGAAGAAGGCAAGTATAAGTGGGACAGGGGACCCAGAGGAAGGATGAGCCCTACCAAGGCAGTCCCAGAACTCTAGTATCTTCCCTGGCCAGAGAATAGTCATCACAGTGTCACCCACACTGCCTTCATCAGGTCAAAGGCTAAACTCCATTGTTTAGGCTCCAGTTCCCACCATTTCTGCTACTAAGAGTGGGGCCAAGGCAAGGCAGGGCAGGTCCTGGTCTGTCTTGCCTCTGTGGATGACAGCACTGCCTCAAGCAGCTATTCTCCATAAGGGGGAAAACAAGGTTTGCTTTGAATCTTTAGCCTGGGGGCCATTCTGCTCCTCCTCCTCCTCCTTCACTGACTCACTCACTTCCCAGCAAATCAGCCCCTTCCTGTTGACTTGGAAGTGGTAACTGGTACAGTAATCTGCTCTGACCTCTTCCTGCTCATCTCCAGCTCAGAAGACATGCCTGGAGTTGACTTTCCTATGCCTGTGCCTTTTCCCAGTAGCTTCTAGAAAGGAGAACAACACCCAACCTCACTCACACCTTAATGGGTTAGCAGTAGTTCTTCAACCACTCCAACTGCTCCAGAGGGAATGGGAGACAAGGGTTTCCTTTCATTTGTTTTGACCCAGCCCTGTCATCCAAAGCTCTTCAAGAAGAATTTCAACTGGAAGACAAGGACATACTGGAGACTGGGTGGTACCACTCCAATTACCATATGTGTGGGGGTTGGCAATGGAAATATAACCACCTTGTCCCTGTAGGAGAAGAGCTCAAGGCAATGGCCAAAACGGAAAGAAAAAAACAGAAACAGTGATGTCACCTTAGCCAGTTAGTTTCTTCATTAATCCAGCCTTAATTGCATGGCCTTTTGTTCAACCTCAGGCACAGGTAGAGCCCTCTCGTTTTTCTCTCCACATGTGAAAGTCTGGAAGAAAACTAGCTCTTTAGTGTCTGAACCTAACTCCAGGACTTACTTCCAAAATCAGCTTAGCCAAACCATACCCCCAGGGCAAATACTCTCCAGCCCCAACTCACTCTCTCCTTCATAGGCTCTTGGGCTGTCCCACCAGCTCTTTAGCATGGTCATTCCTCTTTTTACACTTCCTCATTATTTCAAACATACATCCTAGAATCTCATATGTCTTCTCCCTTCTGAACTTCTCCTTGTCCTTTAAGAAAATAAACAGTCCAGAATCCCAAACTGTCAGACCTGAAAGAGACCTCAGAGATCATTACATTCAAACCTTGCAACATACAGCTGGGGAAACTGAGGTCCAAAGAAAGAGCGGCACTGGCCCAGAGCCATACAGCTGCTAGGCAGTGTGGGAGGAGGGATTAAAAACCTGGCTTTTGAGGCCGGGCGTGGTGGCTCATGCCTGTAATCCCAGAACTTTGGGAGGCTGAGGTGGGTGGATCACCTGAGGTCAAGAGTTCAAGACCAGTCTGACCAATATGGTGAAACCCTGTCTACTAAAAATATAAAAAATTAGCCAGGTGTGGTGGCATGTGCCTGTAGTCCCAGCTACGAGGGAGGCTGAGACAGGAGAACTGCTTGAACCCGGGAGGTGGAGGTTGCAGTGAGCTGAGATTGT
>NW_016107778.1:77402-78448 GCF_001604975.1 Cebus imitator
CTATGTGGAGGAGGCTGAAACCATTAGTTTCCATGAAAAACTCCAAGCTGGCACTGCTTGGAAGTTTAGCTTTAAACAGAGGGCAAACCTAACTTTCAGGTTATGAGACAATCACCACCACCCATTCCAGGGAGACTAAATATTTTATAACACCATGGAAGGAAAACTCAGCAAGCCCTATTTCCAGAACAGTTTCCTTTGCAAAAACTTGAATAGCAACTGGTTTAGAAGGCCCCCAGTAACAGGCACACCCAAGACTCAAGCTGGGGATTGAGAAGGGCACAGAGCAGAGAAAGAGACAGGAAATTTGAGTAATGGGTTCATATCCAGGCAGCCAAGAACAACAGATTCCTTCAACTCCCATAAACTTTCAAAGCTGCTGAAGTAAAAGGAGTACAGATCCATCGTTAATAAAGTAAGTCTCCAAATGGGCAAAGCCCCTATCCGGGGCCACACCTAGCTGGGCTTCACTCTTTAGCGTCAGTTTCCTGCTTGACCCAGCTTCCTGCCAGCAAGCTTCATAGGAAGTATTTGTAGACTGGAAACTGACCATTTTTGGCTGCCTGAAGATGCCAGCTCTGCCCAGGGTGCCAGAAGAGGGCTCTATTCCCTCCGCTTAGGAACAGACCCTAGCAATCTCCAGCATCATACCTCTGAAGCACACTGGAGCTGATCCAAACCCAAGCTTGGGTTCCATCTATTGCTCATGGGATGTTAAAATTGTTGAAGCCAGGATTAGTCAAATATGCAGTTGCAGGGGGAGGCTTCTGGGCCTAATCAAAAAGCTCTGTTTCCAGCTGAGCATGGTGGCTCATGCCTGTAATCGCAGTACTTTGGGAAGACAAGTCAGGCAGATAGCTTGAGCCCAGTTGAAGACCAGCCTAGGCAAAATGGTGAAATTCTGTCTCCACAAATGTACAAAAATTAGCTGGGCATCGTGGTGTGCGCCTATAGTCACAGCTACTAATGCTCAGGAGGCTGAGGCATGAGAATCATTTGCTTGAACACAGGAGGCAGAGGTTGCAGTGAGCCGAAATAGCACCACC
>NW_016107778.1:81258-83199 GCF_001604975.1 Cebus imitator
AAAAAAAAAAGCTCTGTTTTTAACCCCAGGGCTAGGCTAAGGTTGGCTTCCTACCTACCTTGCTAGTAAGCTAAGAACCAAACCTAGTATCTGGGGAACCCACAAAACTGGAGCCCTTGTCCTGGAAATAATGGTCTCAGCATTTAGAGCTTTGAAGCCTTTTTGACCTTCCTCTTTCTAAAACTCAGTTTCCAAATCTATAAAATGGGTCTAATAATTTTGAACCTCACTACAGGGTTATTGAGAGATTTATGTTAAAATAATAGACATGTTTGACACTGGAGGAAGAAAATAATTGAACAGTAATAATAATAATAATAATAATAATAATACAATAATAGACAGGAAAGTACCTGACACACCATAAGTAGAATGTGATGATTACTAACACCTCCCCCTTTAGCTATACTATGACAAGTATCCTACCTGTCAGGAATGATTTAAAACAAAAACCTGTTTCAGTACAGAGGGCTGGGGGCTGCCCAAGAAGACCTCTAACAGCCCTTCTAGCATAAACGGCTCTCACTTTGGGGGAAAACTAAAAGGTGATTATGTTTCTAGTTGGCGAGACAATGTGAGACCATGCACAACAGTTAAATACACACATATTCCTAGCATTATTTTAAATACTTTATCTCTTGAGAGGGATGGGGATTTCCATCTTGAAATACAAGAGTTCCATCTGCTTCTTGGACCATGCCTGGCCTGGGATGGTGTTAATATGACTAAAGGAATGTCTGATAGAAGGGAAACACTGCAGGTAAAGAGCAACTGAAAGGTCAGGTGCAGTGGCTCATGCCTGTAATCCCAGCACTTTGGGAGGCCGAGGTAGGCAGATCAGTTGAGGCCAGGAATTCAAGACCAGCCTGGCCAACATGGTGAAACCCTGTCTCTACTAAAAATACAAAAATTAGCCGGGTGTAGTGGCATATTCCTGTAGTCCCAGCTTGAACCCAGGAGGCAGAGGTTGCAGTAAGCTGAGATCATGCCACTGCGCTCCAGCCTGGGCAACAGAGCAAGATTCTGTCTCAAAAAAAAAGTGGGGTGGGGAGGGCAATTGCAGAGACATCTAGGCTGCTGGGCCTGGTAAATGGCTCTCCAGGGTCGAATACAGTCCACCTCCACAAAAGATCAAGGACGCGGTCAGTTCTGCTACTGCCCTCAAATTCCTCTGCACTTTGGCTTCCCTATTTGTAAAGTAGTACAGGGATTGTGCCTGCCCCTCCCTACCCAGAATCATCACTACCCACCACCACATACACCATTGTTCACTACAGTAATGTCTCTGTAGTAAAAGGAACATAGCTTTGTATTCTGAAAACCTGACCTCAAGATCCAGGTCTACCAATAATCAGTCATGAATTCTTATATTTCAACTTGTAACATGGGCATAATGATCTCAGCATGACAGGAGTGCTGTGCAGTACTTAATGAGGTATATCCCCAACTTAGTTTATCGTAAGATTGTGGCACTGGTCAAAAAGTCCAGACTTCTAGACACCACCCCAAGCTTACTGAAATAGACTCTACAGAGGAGATACTTAGGAATTAGTATTTTAACAAATGCTTCAAGTGATCCTTTCCATCTGAAAAATTCAAAGAAATATCACATGGCACAGATGCTGTTGAAATGAGAGAACAGGACCAGGGGTTTGGTCCTCCAAAATGCTTTCTGGCCCAGAGAGCCCTATGACAGAGATCTTGAGGTTAGCACCCAACAAAATATGTTCTGCAGGCAGGAAGAGGAGGAGGCTTTGAAATTACAACCAGAATGCTAAGTGCACCACACCCTCAGGCCATTGTCCAGAATCTTCAACCATCCTCTTATCTAGCTAAGAATCAAACAGTGGGAGAAAACAAACAGTTCATATACTTCAGCAGTCAAAGCATGCTGATCAAAATGCTCTAATTAGGGTCCCAATCAAAGCCCTCTTGAGTTCT
>NW_016107778.1:83454-85699 GCF_001604975.1 Cebus imitator
CATTCACTCTTTCCTGGAAAAACTTTCAGGCAAGGAGCAGACCTTAAATGAAGCTCTCCCTTTCCTTGATGCTCTGGGAACTTGAAGAACAGAAGAGGCATGGTTGAGAGGACGCTGCATTTGTATACAGATGTGAGTAGGCTGGAAGGTGGGGGTAGGAGTCTAAGAGAGGTGTGACTAGCAATGGTGCAGTAGAACCAGCTTGCACTAGAGCTGATCATACACATCTCTTCCCAACTCCTCCATCAGGGACTGCATATTGGTAGCCTGAAATCAGCCATAGTGGGAGTATTTACACCATGGGGACTGGCAAACAGTAAAAATCATGGATTTGTCAAAGAGTTGATTGTTAAAAATTTACCAGCACACTGGACAAGAGACACATTAGAGTTGAGCATTATTAAACCCATTTTATGGATGAGGAAACTGAGTCTCAAAGAAAGGAACCAACTGCTATTTTCTAGCTACATGACCCTGAGCAAGAGCCAAGTCTGTCTGGCTAGCCACAAATCTCTCATTACCAGAAACCCAGAGTAGCAGGACGTCCTTACTATCAGACAAAAGGTGGTTGATCCAAAGGGCTCCCCATCAGCTAAAGGCCAAACTAGGGCACCTAATTGTGCCTGGTGCACCACCAAGGAAAATGAGGATTAAGAGTTCAGGACTGAGATATGAAGCCAACAAGAGGCGGTCTCATCCCCACCAGAGGAGAGAGGCTGAAGTGAGGGAGTGGGCTAGAAAACCCCAGTAGAAACCACAGGACATTCCTACGGTCTCTTCACAAGTGGCTGACAGAGACCCTGGGCTCTAGAGGTAGTCTCTGGAGGATTACAAGTTCCTAGACCTCTTAAAGCCTCGGTTTTCCTACAGGTAAAATGAGAGTAATAATGCCTACCTCACCAGAGTGTTGCAAGGGTGACATTTTATCCTTTACTAATAGAAAAGCACCTGGCTTGGTACCTGGCGTATAGTAGATGTTTGATAAATTTTAGTTCCTTTCTCCCGCAATGCTGTTATCCAACCCAGATTCTTCCAGGGTCTCTGGCTCATTTGTATACAATAATAATCCTAGTCCCATGTGCACAGTACTCTACAATTTAAAAGATGCTTACCCATATGCATTCTCTCACTGAATTAAACCCTGTAAGAAAAAGACAGAGCCAAGACAAGCACCATTTTAAAGAAGGGAGAAATGGAGGTTCAGTGAGGTAAAAAGCAACATGTTCAATTGTGAAAGAGGTAGAACTAGAACCCTGATCTCCCCAACTACTAGTATTCTGGTCCTTACCTTTCCAAGTTTCTCTTATTTAAGGCTACATAAAGGTCCTTCCAAAGGACCTATTGTCATTTGTTTCATCCAATAAAAATTGAGCAGCCTCTGGACTTCACCTCTGTCTTAGGGTGCTACAAAAGAGGCTCTCTTTGGGACAGGAGAAGAGCATTGGTACACAGGGAGGGAACAGTCCTTGTGGTAGAAGTAGCCACATCATTAACTCAGAGCAACCAGCTATGAATGGTGGTTCACAGATTGGGTCTGAGTCTGGTCCCAGTAAACTTGGGATACTCCCTTCCCCCTGTAGGTCTGACTGTTCCCAACTGTAATGGCTGGGTTTTGCTCAGTGATTTTGACTTAATACTTTTTTCTTTTTTGAGATGGAGTTTCGCTCTTGTTGCTCAGGCTGGAGTGCAATGGTGTGATCTCAGCTCATTGCAACCTCCGCCTCCCAGATTCAAGCGATTCTCCTGCCTCAGCATCCTGAGTAGCTGGGATTACAGGCATGCACCAGCACGCCTGACTAATTTTGTATTTTTAGAGATCGGGTTTCTCTATGTTGGTCAGGGTGGTCTCAAACTCCCAACCTCAGGTGATCCGCCCGCCTTGGCCTCCCAAAGTGCTGGGATTATAGGCATGAGCCACCGTGCCTGGCCAACTTTATTACATTTTTAACAGCTTCCTGACTCCTCAAACTCCCAAACAGAAAATCACACAAAACTTCAAAATATGAAGTACATAAAAGTAGAGCTGTTCTGATTGAAGGGAGGCTGCAGCTCACCAGGTAGCCGAGCCAAACAATTTGTAACCTTCTGGATTAGCAGCTTGAGGGGAGGGAGAGAGCTCTAGGTCTGACCTTCTAGAATTCTACTCATCCTAGCTTTGCCACTGATTCCTTATAGGACTTATATGACTTTCTGGGTTTCACTTTCCCCACCCATAGTGTGAAGTAGTTGGACTAGCTGGCTTTTT
>NW_016107778.1:86064-98652 GCF_001604975.1 Cebus imitator
TTCATCCATGTCCCTACAAAGGACACAAACTCATCGTTTTTGATGGCTGCATAATATTCCATGGTGTATATGTGCCACATTTTCCCTGTCCAGTCTATCATCGATGGGCATTGGGCTGGTTCCAGGTCTTTGCTATTGTAAACAGTGCTGCAATGAACATTCTAAAGGCCCTTTCAGCATTGTGATTTCAGGAAAAGAGTGTCCAACTATTCCCACAGTAGAACACTGTGGAGAGAGACCAGCTTGAACAAAGTCCCATCTCTACTCTGAAAAAAGACCTTCAGCCTCTGGTGACTCTGAACTGAACTCTTCAGGCAATTCCTCAAGCACTGGGTGGGTGGCTGGGTGGGTGGGCAGACAGGCAGGAAGGCCGGCGCCCCACCCTCTTTTGCACAGGAAGCTAGCTACATCCTCTTTTCCCCACCCCAGGCAGCACATCACCAAAGGTCCCCAGCAGAAGCAGTGGGGGCAGGGAGAAGAGAAGGATGGGGCCTGAAAGGAAGCTGAAAATGCAAATCACCTCAGCTAAGGAACCATCTGGGGGAAGGGAAACAACTGGGGCCCTGAGAAAGAGCAGAAAAGCTGCCCATTATCTACTGGGGCCCAGCTCCCCAACAAAGCTTAGCCAAAGTGTCCTGAAGCCACAGGCTGTCATAAAGAATCACAAGGCATGGGTTGGTATGGTGAGCATCCTGTGCCCATTCACTCCACCTCACTGAGTTTCTACAGACCAAAGAGCTGGGCCTCTTACACAAGGTGTTTCTCAGGTACAGTCTTTCTTAGGGTGAGAACACAGACATGCCATGGGCGAGGGTAAGGTATACACATGATTGAACAATCAAGAATACAGAGTATCTTCATGCCTCTTAAAGCCAAGGAGACAAGCATTAATCCTCATGGCCTTACCATCAGCCCATTTTCCGGTGCCCGCCCCCATACACTGTGACTGGGGCCCAGCCCTCCCCACATCCTGTTCTCAGAGAACACGTGGCTGCCCAGGGAAAGATAATGTCATTACCATACTTCCCCTCTATACAGGAGGCTTTGGTTGACTAGGGAGGGAGCTGGACTTTTCTGTCTGACCAGACTGAATAATCCACAGTAAATATCCCAGTTTCACAGAATGGGACAGGAAGGGTACTAGGCAACACTAGGAGCACCTTCTAAATTGGAGGATCCATGCCTACAGATAGATGATAATGGTTCAAAGCACTTCTGGAAAAATAAATTTTCTGGAAAACACAAATTGACAATTTATCTTACATTTGGAGACTGGAAGATGCCGTGCCAATGTTCTTCCTTGATTAACGAACCAAGAAATGCAAAAATACAATAAAATTGTATTTTAAAAAAGGTCCCAAGTGTCACTCAAGTCTCACTACACATGGGTTTTAGATGCCAGCATTGGTATTTCTGCTAAAGCACTCTGATTTAAATGGGCCTAGAGTGGTTTTGGCCACTTTGAAAAAGAAAATGATCTCAGGCCCATCGGAAGGTCCCCTGACAAACTCAAAGAGGAAGAGGCAGCCGGGAGGTATCACAGCTTGAACCTACTCATTGTTGAAACTTCCTTCACTCCTCTCTAACCAGCTCAGACTCCCTGGCTCCCCCTTGTCTTCCCTTCCCACCCTGTAAATATAGCAAAGAATGTGGCTGAACATCCATGTGAATATTCAGGTAAGGCCTCCTTACTCATCCAGTGTGAGAAATTGGAAGGCAGATGTCATTTCACAGCACTGCCTTACTACTAAGTGCAGACCTTCAGTGCAGCATGATCCTTGGTTGGGCTTGTATGGGGGACTTTGGCTGGCTACCCCTAAGCAGGATGTCCTCAATTCTACCCAGCCTGCTGTTCCCCTACATCTAATCTTACAGCCTAATCCAATTCTCATCCACATTAGGGAACAAGGCTTATCACATAGGCCTTAAGAAAATACCTACTCTCAAAAATGCCTACCTCCAGTGAATGTGCTGAAGGTTGAAAGGTGGCCTCATAACCTGCCACAAGTGTATTTGTTTATAGCCAATAGCTCACAGCCTTCATTTTTGTCATGACCACCTTCCTGGAAGCAGAGGTACAGAGAACTCAAAGAATGCTCTTGGGATCTATGGATCTATGATTGTTTTGGAAAAGTCCCTTGGTGGCAAGGGTTGATAAGAGACCACATGGCATCCAGCTTATTAGTTTTGGTCCCTATGTAGCTTGAGATAACTTCTCTAAAAGCTGGCTTTGTTTTTTCGAGTTGATAAAGCCACATCTTTCTCTCCAAACCACAAGCTCGGCTAACAATTTACTGAGACCAGTAAAAATGATTTAACCTATCCTGCAATAATACAAGGGTTTTTAGCATCCCTACACCCACAAACATATAATCTTCACACCCCTCAATGCTGAGGTGAACAAGCATGAACCCACCTAACCCCCCACACAGATATTCATATCAGTTCTTTGGAGAGAATAAGAATCATACCCCCAGCCCCCAATGTTTGGTCTAGTTTTTTCAGACAACAGTAAAGAGATCAACCAGAATATCTATGGAAATTACCCAGAAGCCTCCTTAATGGCCAAGGCAACATACATTGTTCCATAATCCAAAGCAAACCCTAAAAATCTACAATTCTAGTAAGATCTGGAAAAACGAGTAAGGCTACCTCTTACCTACCACAGGTGTTTCATAAAGAACCCATATCACTAACACAGACATATGTATATACATACGGGTTCCATACACCACCACATTATCAGACACCCAATATGGATCGGACCAGGCTTTGAAATTTTGTGTGTGCGTGTGTGTGTGTGTGTGTGTGTGTGTGTGTGAAAATGAGCAAGTATCTGAGAACATTTTTTGTCAGATGGAGGCAATATGCAGGTAAATGAATGAGAAATTACCATTCTATACAGCAAGAGCAGAGATAAAGGTAATCAAAGTGGACTGTGGAAACACAAGCAAGAGGCATCTAGGCCATAATGGGAAAGGTAAAGAGACAAGGAGAGGTGAGAAGGCAGGAGGTTTCTTGAGATAGAACTGACCTCTCCTAAAGGAAAAATGACACTGTCACAGGAAAAAGATTAAAGGGAAAAGGAGCCTCATGGTGTTCTAGGTAGAGAGACCATAGTGGTTGAGTCTCCCACGCCTAGTAGCCTGGAGCTGGGTGGACATCTACAATCCTAGGTGTGTTTGAGGAAGGCAGGCACAGCAGCAGGGAGAAGAAAAGGCATTCCATAGCAGACTTGAGGTAACTTCTATTAGAATCCTGACCTTTCAGAAGAGTGACTTAGCCTTGGCACTGTATTCCTTCCACTCCAGGATTCCCAAAGACCTGGCATGAAGGGGTATGGGTGCTCAAATAGGCATGCACCTCCATAAATATGCAAAAGCCAATATAGTACAAAGGGTGTACGGGCTACAGATGAAGCCAGGAATGCCTCCCTATCTGGGTAAGCCTAACACTAGAACTATACTAGTATCACCCTTACAACTCCAGTTTCAGTGTCTTGCTCCAAAAGTAGCTAAGGTTCCCTCTGTCCAGGCATGGTCCCACAAGAACACAAACACACATTCTCAAAAAACCAGATATAATTTTAAGAGTCTCAACAAAACCAGGATGAAGTATGAGGGAAGGAACAGAAAGAGCTGGCCCCAGCTCTGAAATCTCCTGTTGAGTACAGCTTTGGATTTTCGTGTTTGTGTTTTCGAATCTCCCTAATTACTATCAACAGGAGTTGTGTACTTTCTAGATTTAGGGCTATCTGCACTGAAAAGCTAAGTTTTACAAAGTTACAGTGAACTAGAGGAAAGCATCATCTATCAAGTTCTTTCCATTCCAAGCATACAATTTTAATTCTAACCCTAGGTGACCACAGACCCCAAGTGTACATGAAAGGAGACAGAATAGTTTGGTTAGTAACTACATATTAGGTAGTAACCAGCACGGAAGGTATTTATGATTGGCTACAAGAAGCAGGATTCAGAGGCCTGCAGTGTGTAAGGCTCAGGAAAAAGGTGACTATAAAGAAGTCATGAGTATCCAGGAAATAGGTATACAATAAATTCGCACTCTAAGGCATAGACTAGTAGAGATTGGCAAGCTATATGTGTAAGTCACATATGGTCTCTGTTGCACATTCTTTTTTCTTAAAAAAAAAAAAAAAAAATGCTGGCCGAGGCGGGCGGATCACCTGAGGTTAGGAGCTCGAGACCAACCTGGCCAACATGGTGAAACCTCGTCCCTACTAAAAATACAAAAATTAGCTGGGTGTGGTGGCAGGTGCCTGTAACTCAGGAGGCTGAGGCATGAGAATCACTTGAATCTGGGAGGCGGAAGTTGCAATGAGCCAAGACTGCGCCATTGCACTCCAGCCAGGGCAACAAGAGTGAAACTCCATCTCAAAAAACAAAACAAAACAAAAAAATGTTCCTAAAAATGTAAAATCTATTCTTACAATATATACAAAAACTGGTCCCACAGGCAAGTTCACCAATTCCTGGACTAAACTAAATATTTGTACCTGATAACTCCACTAACTCTCTGCAAGGCCTCAACCCTGGATAAATATCTCTTTTCACATTCTACTTTCCCTAAAAGATGGGCAGCAATGGTTTTATCTGAAAGCGAGCCAAAGATAACTGGCCCACATACCAATTAATCATACATAGTCACCTACACCCTTCCTACGCAAAGACATTGGCAGAAAAAATAGATAATAAGCTTAGACCACTAACCACCTTCCCCAAAAGTTCATTCACACATTAGAAAGGCCCTGGGCCAAGCTGATCCCCACAATAGGAGGCCCCAGGCCAGGGGCTGAGTCATAAACTACCTGACTCCCGGACCTCTGGCTCAAACCCCTAACCTTAGAGAGCAAGAGGCATTCATGAAGAAGAAAGAAAGAAGCAAGAAGGGAATACCTCCCAGCTAGTCAATTAAGGGCTCAAGAAGCAAAGGGACATGTGTAGCTTGCTTCTCTCCCTATTCCCTCAGAAAATGATTGGAGAATAAAAGGAAATCAAGCTAGATATGCCAAACTCAATGGGAGTGAGAGGCTAAGAATGAAAGCAGGCCACCACAGAGCTCCAAGGCTAATGACTTCCATTAGTGGCCAACACTGTATTAAGGCCTTTCTCCTCTGGATAGGTTCAGGATGCTCATGATCTGGTTGACCCTTCTCTCAAACGTGGTAGGAGGAAACAACCGTTCAGGAGTGTCCACCTTCTAACCTCCCACCTTGGTTCTTCACACTTGTTCCTCCTACAGAAAAAGAAAAGAGCCGGGCGCAGTGGCTCATGCCTGTAATCCCAGCACTTTGGGAGGCCAAGGTGGGTGGATTACCTAAGGTCAGGCATTTGAGACCAGCCTCGCCAGCATGGTGAAACCCCATCCCTACTAAAAATACAAAAAATTAGCCAGGTATGGTGGCCGGCACCTGTAATCTCAGCTACTTGGAAGGCTGAGGCAGGAGAATCACTTGAACCTGGGAGGCGGAGGTTGCAGTGAGCTGAGATGGCCGAGATAGCACCACTGCACTCCAGCCTGGGCAACAAGAGCAAAANAAAAAAAAAAAAAAAAAAAAAGAACATCTACATGTGAAAGTGTATACACCTTAAAAGTTAACTACTATGAAGAACTATGGGTGGAATTCTAGATACAAGAGGTGCCATAGACAGCCAACCCATAGATGCAGCCCTTCCTTTCCTCCCCCATTAGCTTCCACAGTCTTCAGCCAGGAGATACAGGGCTTCTAGGGAATCTAATCCGACTCAAGGGAAAGAATAAGAGAAAAAAATGTCCTTACCCTGCAAAGTGTGGGGGTATTTTACTCTGCACTGAGAATACAGAGACTATGACAAGTACTACTTCAAGGGGTTCCCCATCTAGTAGGAAAAAGACATAATTCTTGGACTCCACAGAATGAAGTGTGTACTATAGCCACCCTAAATCTCCCAGTCACTTTTCTCTCCTAAGAAAAGTTCCTTTTGACACTGGTGAGAGAAAAGGAACCCTAAGTGTCCTACTCATCTGCTTGCTTTTCTCCATTAAGCACCTTTCCATCCCCCTAGGAAGGACTTGGAACAAAGCCCCCTTTCCTACTATAGAAGGAGCTCATTCTCAATCAGAATACTACATGTAAAATAGAGGAAAAATAATCAAAGACCACACTGTGATATGGTGTGCCCAGACATGTGGGAGAGCTTGATGCACTCTGAAAGGATAGGAGCAGTAGGGACTGGGGCCAAGGAGAGGCTGCTCTATGGTTGGGCTCACTCCCTAATCAAGCGTAAAGGCCATCCAGCTGAAGCAGGAAGCAGACAACAAGCAGTCCTCAGTTCCCAAGCACAAGACACAAATCTTAGACACTGAGACAGGGCCCCAGCCCTGCAAGTCCACATGGATCTGGGGACCGAAGTCACCAGGTCCTTAAGCTCACCAACTCCTTGTAATGTTCCCACTAACTAAATGTCTTGATGCCCACAGCATTACTCACCTCCTATCCTGTTCTATGCTTCCCCTTTTCCCCAACCACTGGTCTGCACATGCCCAGACAGTGAACTCACTCTCTAAAAAGGGATGTTCACCTCCCTTGGGTGCAATTAGTTAACCCCACCCCTTCCTCCAGCACTTGTGGGTTGGGGGTAATAACAACTATCTCCTCCTGGACCTCTGACCGAGTTTACAGGATGCCCAATTGAGTTGTTACAAGAGTTCAAAGAACCGGGACAAAGCATTAGCTCAGAGCTCAGATAATCTGTATCCATGCCATATTAGCATAGGCACAGGCCTCCCCTTTCTCTGGTTCAGTTTTGTCCCATGTAGCAAGGAGAGGCTTCTATTAGAGATGCAGTAAGCAATCTTTGTCCAGTGTTAGAGTTCCCTGTGGGAGTGCTTAGAAAATACTGATTCCCAAAGCCTTAACCCAGAACAATTAATCAGAGTCTACACATGCTCCTATAAACTGGTCAAGATCAATTCCACAGGCAAGCTGGACTTCCCCAGGTACACCCTAGCCAAGGTGGATCAGAAGGCAAGGAGCCTAGATGGCTCCATGCATAACTCATTCCTCTACTATAAGAAGGGCAGCTCTAACAGTCAACATTCAGCTTCATTCTGGTCTCCTAGGGTTATGAGTTCAAATTTCCCCCTTTTACCAAACCTTGCTTCAAGTCCACAAGAAAAAAAAATTAAGAGGAGGATACAAGATGGCCGAATAGGAACAGCTCCAGAGTGCAGTTCCCAGCAAGAACAGCATAGAGGGTGAGTGCCCACCACATTTCCAAACAAGTTTTCACTGCCCACAGACCAGGAGATTCCTGGACCGAAAAGTGCCATGAGTTTTCAGCCCGGTGGTGTCAGCCAGTGCTGGGACGGCACATAGAAACTCACAAAAGCCTGGGTGGCTGTTTCGACTGGTGCCTGTAACACCTGAGAGACAGAGCCACCCATTCAACTGAAAGGGAGGGGGCAGAGACAGGGAGACAGGCGACCTGGCTCAGCGGGTACCACCCCCACGAAACAAGCAATCTGAAATGCTCTGGATTGAGAGTTTCACAGCAAGTGCAGCGGGACCCAGGATGGTCCAGCTCAGTGGGGGGAAGGGCGACCACCACTACCGAGGCAGTTCACACAGCAGCTGGGCAGAGCCTGCGGCAGCTCAGCAACACCTCTACTAGCAGACTGTGACAAGGCTACTCCCTGCAGGGCAGAGCATCTATGAAAAAAGGCAGCAGCACAACAGGAACTTATAAATAAAGCCAACCTTCCTAGGACAGAGGACCCGGGAAAAGAGGCGGTTATGAGTTCAGCTGCAGCAGACTTAAAGGTACCTGCCCAGCAGCTCTGCATGGAATAACGGAGCTCCCAGCACAGCAGTTGAGCTCCTATAAGGTACAGACTGTCTCCTCAAGCAACTCCCCAACCCCCTATACCCAAAGAGACACCTCATAAGGGAGAGCTCAGGCCAACAGTGGGTGGGTACCCTTCTGGGACAAGGATAGCAGAGGAAGAAACCGGAAGCAACCCTTGCTGTTCTGCAGCCCCTGCTGGTGATCCCCAGGTGAGTGGGGTCTAGAGTGGGCTGCCAACGGTCCTGCAGCAGAGGGGCCTATTAGAAGGAAAATTAAGAAGCAGAAAGAAATAGCTTCAACATCAACAAAAAGGACATCCACTCAGAGAACCTATCCAAAAGTCACCAACTACAAAGACCACAAGTAGATAAAGTCATTAAGATGGAAAGAAACCAGCGCAAAAAGGAAGAAAACACCAAAAACCTCCTCCAAGGGATGACAACTTCTCACCAGCTAGGGATCAAAGATGGATGGAGAATGAATCTGATGAATTGACAGAAACAGGCTTCAGAAGGTGGGTAATAACAAACTTCTCAGAACTAAAAGAACATGTGCTAACCCAATGCAAAGAAACTAAGAACCTAGGAAAAAGGTTAGATCAGATGCTAACTAGAATAAACAGCTTAGAAAAGAATATAAATGACTTGATGGAGCTGAAAAACATAGCACGAGAACTTCACGAAGCATACATACGTTTCAATAGCTGAATTGATCAAGCAGAAGAAAGGAGATCAGCGATTGAAGATCAACTCAATGAAATAAAATGAGAAGGCAGGAATAGAGAAAAAAGAGGGTAAAGAAATAAACAAAGCCTCCAAGAAATATGGGATTATGTGAAAAGATCTCATTTACGTTTGATAGGTGTACCTGAATGTGACGGAGAGAATGAATCCAAGCTGGAAAACACTCTTCAGGATATTATCCAGGAAAACTTCCCCAACCTAGCAAGGCAGGCCAATATTCAAGTCCAGGAAATACAGAGAACACCACAAAGATATTCCTCAAGAAGAGCAACCCCAAGGTATATAATCGTCAGATTCACCAGGGTTGAAATGAAGGGAAAAATGCTAAGGGCAGCAAGAGAGAAAGGTCGGGTTACCCACAAAGGGAAGCCCATCAGACTCAGGACAGATCTCTCAGCAGAAACCCTACAAGCCAGAAGAGAGTGGGGGCCAATATTCAACATCCTTAAAGAAAAGAACTTTCAGCCTAGAATTTAACATCCAGCCAAACTAAGCTTCGTAAGTGAAGGAGAAAGAAAATCATTCATGGACAAGAAATTGCTGAGAAATTTCGTCACCACCAGGCCTGCCTTACAAGAGCTCCTGAAAGAAGCACTAAACAAGGAAAGGAACAACCCGTACCAACCACTCCAGAAAATGTACCAAATGGTAAAGACCATTGACACAATAAAGAAAATGTGTCAACTAACGGGCAAAACATTCAGCTAGCATCAAAATGGCAGGATCAAATTCACACATAACAATATTAACTTTCAATTGAAATGGACAAAATGCCCCAATCAAAAGACACAGACTGGCGAATTGGATAAAAAGTCAAAACCCATTGGTGTGCTGTATTCAGGAAACCCATCTGACATGCAAGGACACACATAGGCTAAAACTAAAGGGATGGAGGAAGATTTATCAAGCAAATAGAAAGCAAAAAAAAAGCAGGAGTTGCAATCCTAGTCTCTGATAAAATAGACTTTAAACCAACAAAGATCAAAAGAGACAAAGGGCATAACGTAACGGTAAAAGGATCAACACATCAACAAGAACTAACGATCCTAAATATATATGCACCCAATACATGAGGGCCCAGGTACATAGAGCAAATTCTTAATGACCTACAAAGAGATGTAGACTCCCACACAATAATAGTGGAAGACTTTAACACTCCACTGTCAATATTAGACAGATCAACAAGACAGAAAATTAACAAGGATATACAGGACTTGAACTCAGATCTGGACCAAGCAGACCTAATAGAGATCTACAGAAATCTCCACCCCAAATCCACAGAATATACATTCTTCTCAGGACCGCATGGCACCTACTGTAAAATTGACGACATAATTGGAAGTAAATCACTCCTCAGAAAATGCAAAAGAATGGAAATCATAACAGTCTCTCAGACAATAGTACAATCAAATTAGAACTCAGAATTAAGAAACTAACTCAGAACCACACAACTTCATGGAAACTGAACAACTGGCTCCTGAATGTCAACTGGATAAACAAATGAAGGCAGAAATAAAAATGTTCTTTGAAACCAATGAGAACGAAGACACAACGTAGCAGAATCTCTGGGACACATTTAAAGCAGTGTCTAGAGGGAAATTTATAGCAATAAGTGCCCACCAGAGAAGCGAGGGAAGATCAAACACCGATATCCTATCATTGAAATTGAAAGAGCCAGAGGCGCAAGACAAAAAAAAAAAAAACTCAAAAGCTAGCAGAAGACAAGAAATAACTAAGATCAGAACAGAAATGAAGGAGATAGAGACACAAAAAATCCTTCAAAAAATCAATAAATCAGGAGCTGGTTTTTTGAAATGATCAACAAAATACATAGACCACTAGCCAAATTAATAAAAAAGAAAAGGGAGAAGAATCAAATAGATGCAATAAAAAACGATAAAGAGGATATCACCACTAACTCCACAGAAACACAAACTACAAACAACTCTATGCACATAAACCATAAACCTGGAAGAAATGGATAAATTCCTGGACACTTGCACCCTCCCAAGCCTAAACCAGGAAGAAGCTGAAACCTTGAACAGACCAATAACAAGGGCTGAAGTTGAGGCAGCAATTAATAGCCTACCAACCAAAATAAGTCCAGGTCCAGACAGGTTCACAGCTGAATTCTACGAGATGTACAAAGAGGAGCTGCTGTCATTCCTTCTGAAACTATTCCAAACAATCTATAAAGAGGGAATCCTTCCCAAATCATTTTATGAGACCAACATCATCCTGATACCAAAACCCAGCAGAGACTCAACAAAAAAAGAAAACTTCAGGCCAATATCCATGATGAACATAGATGCAAAAATCTTCAATAAAATACTGGCAAACCAATTGCAACAGCACATCAAAAAGCTTATCCATCACGATCAAGTAGGCTTCATTCTGGGGATGCAAGGCTGGTTCAACAAACGCAAGTCTATAAACGTAATTCACCACATAAACAGAACCAAAGACAAAAACCACAGGATTATCTCAATAGATGCAGAGAAGACCTTCAACAAAATTCAACAGTCCTTTATGCTAAAAACTCTCAGTAAACTAGGTATTGAAGGAACATATCTCAAAATAATAAAAGCTATTACGACAAACCTACAGCTAATATCATACTGAATGGGCAAAAACTGGAAGCACTCCCTTTCAAATTTGGCACTAGACAAGGATGCCCTCTCTCACCATTCCTATTCAATATAATATTGGAAGTTCTAGCCGGAGCAATTAGGCAAGAAAAAAAAAAATAAAGGGTATTCAATTAGGAAAAGAGTAAGTCAAATTGTCTCAATTTGCAGATGACATGATTGTATATTTAGAAGACCCTATCATCTCAGCCCAAAATCTGCTGAAACTGATAAGCAACTTCAGCAAGGTCCCAGGATACAAAATCAATGTGCAGAAATTACAAGCATTTCTATACACCAATAACAGACTAACAGAGAGCCAAATCATGAGTCAACTCCCATTCACAATTGCTACAAAGAGAATAAAATACCTAGGAATACAACTGAAAGAGGATGTAAAGGGCCTCTTCAAGGAGAACTACAAACCACTGTTCAAGGAAATAAGAGAGGACACAAACAAATGGAGAAACATTCCATGCTCATGGTTAGGAAGAACCAGTATCATGAAAATGGCCATATTGCCCAAAGTAATTTATAGATTCAACGCTATCCCCATCAAGCTACCAATAACAGAACTAGAAAAAAAACCACCTTAAACTTCATATGGAACCAAAGGAGAGCCTGCATAGCCAGGACAATCCGAAGCAAAAAGAACTAGGCCGGAGGCATCATGCTACCTGATTTCAAACTATATGACAAAGCTACAGTCATCAAAACGCATGGTACTGGTATCAAAAAAGAGATATAGATCAATGGAACAGAACAGAGGCCTTGTAGGCAATGCCACACATCTACAACCACCAGATCTTTGACAAATCTAACAAAAACAAGCAATAGGGAAAGGATTCCCTGTTTAATAAATGGTGTTGGGAAAACTGGCTAGCAGTGTGCAGAAAGCTGAAACTGGACCCCTTCCTGACACCTTACACTAAAATTAACTCCAGTTGAATTAAAGACTTAAACATAAGACCTAACACCATAAAAACCCTAGAAGAAAACCTAGGCAAAAATGTTGAGGACATAGGCATAGGCAAGGATTTCATGACTAAAACACCAAAAGCATTGGCAACAAAAGGCAAAATAGACAAATGGGACTTAATTAAACTCCATGGCTTCTGTACAGCAAAAGAAGCAATCATTAGAGTGAACTGGCAACCAACAGAATGGAAAAAAATTTTTGCAATCTACCCATCTGACAAAGGGCTAATATCCAGAATCTACAAAGAACTAAAACAGATTTACAAGAAAAAAAACAAACCCATCCAAAAGTGGGAGAAGGATATGAACAGATACTTTTCAAATGAAGACATATATGAGGCCAAGAAACATGAAAAATGCTCATCATCACGGATTATTAGAGAAATGCAAATCAAA
>NW_016107778.1:98697-111588 GCF_001604975.1 Cebus imitator
ATGGTGATCATTAAAAAATCAGGAGACAACAGATGCTGGAGAGGATGTGGAGAAATAGGAACACTTTTACACTGTTGGTGGGAGTGTAAACTAGTTCAACCGTTGTGGAAGACAGTATGGTGATTCCTCAAGGACCTAGAAATAGAAATTCCATTTGACCCAGCAATCCCATTACTGGGTATATATCCAAAGGATTATAAATCATTCTATTATAAAGACACATGCACATGTGTGTTCATAGCGGCACTGTTTGCAATAGCAAAGACCTGGAACCAACCCAAATGCTCATCGATAGACTGGACAAGGAAAATGTGGCACATATACACCATGGAATACTATGCAGCCATAAAAAACGATGAGTTAGTATCCTTTGTAGAGACATGGATGAATCTGGAAACCATCATTCTCAGCAAACTGACACAAGAACAGGAAGTCAAACACCACATGTTCTTTCTCATAGGTGGATGTCGAACAATGAGAACACATGGACACAGGGAGGTGAGCATCACACACTGGGGTCTGTTGGGGGAGCCTAGGGAGGGGCAGCAGGGCAGGAGGATGTCAGGGAGGGATAACATGGGGAGAAATGCCAGATGTAGGTGATGGGGGGATGGAGGCAGCAAACCACATTGCCAGGTATGTACCTATGCAACAATCCTGCATGATCTGCACATGTACCCCAGAACCTAAAGTACAATTAAAAAAAAAAATTAAAAGGTATTGGCACTAGCAAATCCAACCCCACATGCTTTGACATCAGGCAAGCATTACAACTTTTCCTTTCTCTGATAGACCAGGCCTATCTGCCATTATGAATTGTTTTCTTCATTTGCCACATATGGTCTCTATGGCCCAATTTTAAGAACCTCCCACCCTACACAGAGGGAATGATGACAAGAAAGAGCTGCTCTTCCTGCAACCCCAGCCTTTTGGCAGCTCTAGTGACACGTTCCCATGTGACGGTATTGCATTCCTCAGGGTGTACCAACAGCTTGTGACCAGGAACTACCCGGCCATGGACTGGGACAAACCATCTACTTCATGATGTCAGTTTATCGCCTATGTCTGGTGGGTTCTCTATGAGCTACCTCTCCGGGGCACTTCTTCCCTCTCCATCCACATCCATCCTCTGATGCCTGCCACCCTTGCCTGCCCACCCCTCCACCCAGTTATGCTGCCTTACAAAATTCAGACACAGCTGACCACTTCTAACCTTTCAGAGCTAGTAAAGTTGTCCATTTGGCTCAGTTCCCCATGGAACAAAACCATTTTTGAGATGTGTGCCACCATTCCTGTACCCACGGTGGGACAGACCAGTCTCCATTGTTAGTGGAGTGTAACATTTCTGAATAAATCAGAGCTTCAGAGCAGGAAATAGCCCTCAGAGATTAGCCAGACCAACCTCTTGTGGAACAGGCTATGGCCCAAAAAGGAGCAAGGTCTTGGTCAAGATTGCTCTGGAAAGCTAACAGCAGGGCCCAGAATAAACAACAGCTCTTGAACTAAAAAAGTGCCCTTTCCATGATTTTCTAATACCTCCTCCTCTCAACAAAAAGTTGGATCGATGCTCTTGGTCCCACCAAGGTACAAACAAGTCCCTACATTAGCTAGGTCTAAGCAGCCCCCAAACAATTCTCCCGTACTAACAAGCAACTCCTATATGTCCAGGAGCATGGCAAAACTGAATAAGTTATTGGCTCAACCAAGTGGAAGGCACAACTAGCTTTGAAAGTAGTGGTCTGACACTACCAAGAATGGGTTACACAGGAAGCCAGTTGCAAAACTAGAGTCAGACCAAGCCCCAAGCAGGCAGAACAAAAACATAACAGGTGGCCATCCCCACACAGCCCCCAAGTGCTAGAATTCTCTCTAAACATTAGTATTGACTTACGATCTTTTAGAAGAGAAACTGAAGAGAGGTTGGGCAGCCATTGGAATGGGGGAAGGGCCAAATGTTTAAAGCTGAAACTTCCTTTCTAGATTCAGAACTCTGACCTAACCATGACCAGAGCTTAAGTCCAGACCTTTATGAAACAACACTGCCTTCCCTTCCCACACTCCACCCTATGCATAGTCTAAAACCAAAGTCTTCCGTCTCCCAATCAAGCCTTGTCTCCATTACTCATTAGCTGAGTAATTTTTGCAGTCACTTAAAGTCTTTGAGCCTCAGTTCTCCCTTATGTAAAAGTAAAGATAATAATTTCTGGCTGGGTGTGGTGGCTTACACCTGTAATTCCAACACTTTGGGAGGCTGAAGTGGGCAGATCACTTGAGCCCAGGAGCTTAAGACTAGCCTGGTCAACACAGTGAAACTGTGTCTGTATTTTTAAAAATTAAAAAATAATAATAATAATTCCTAACCTGCCAACTGAAGAGAGTTGATGAATACCAAATGACATAGTAAGAGTTTTACAACTATGAAACTTATTACACATGTAGAGAATTATCATTAGCTGGGCACTGAAAGAGTATTACAGGGCAATGCCAGCGAACCTGTGAAGAGATTCCTTCAATTCGCATCTGACTTGGCTATTTTAAACAGAAATCTATTTGGAAAATGGGCAGCTATCCCCTAAACTTATAACTCCTTTCCAGCCTCCTAACCCTAGAATTTCCTTTTCTGGGTTGTTAAATCGCTAGAGGTTCCAGAAGAACTTGCACCAAGAGATCCTTAATGGCTCTTTTAAGATTTTCTTTAAGTTTGGCTCTTCTTGCCAAAGGACAATACCAACAGAGTGTAGTGAAGGGAGAACTACTCAACTCTCCCTGGAATAAAATTCTATGCAGGGCACACTCAACCATGTCTTCTCAACCTCCAGTCTTTGAAGGATTGCCTCCTTTCCAATCCCATTCTCATAAATGTGCTGCCTCTGAGTTCGCAGCTGCAGGGATGGTCAGTGAGATCACAAATGACCTGAGAAATAGAAGTCTATCACTTTCCTTGCTCCAGAGTGCAAAGTTAACCATTTGCCTTTATAGTGAAGGTCAGTTACCCACGTCAACATAAGAGTGATACTCTATGGATTACTCAATAGCAACCTAACCATTTCACCCTGGGAACTTTTGGGACAGGTTTGCATAACTAATTATGTGTTATTTGGACTATCAGAAGAGCTGGTATTCCCTGGGCTCACCTTATTTAGAATAGGCAATCCACAGGTAGCTGAAAAGAGAGTTTTATTATGGATAGTTAAGAGATGATTATGTGGCAATGCCTCATTGGTCCTAAATGGTCTATAAATGAGCTGTTCCACAGAAGAGGATATTTTCTGATAACGGAGGCTCACCCTTTTAAGGATCATAACCATTCTTAATGGTGAGCTAAAAGTCTTTCATCTACTGACACATTCTACTACTTTTGTCAACAGAGACTATTAAAACATGATTTAAACTTCTTTGAGCACCTGAATCCTGTACACTTGATTTTCTACAGAGCTAACATTTCAGAGCCTTCCAATGTTAACTTATCCAAGTTTCCCACCACCAATTCTAAGGTTAACACATTATCATTCCCACTTTACCAATGGGAGAAGGGGAGGCTCAGGGAGTTTAAGGGACTTCCCCAAAGTCAAAACACCAAGTATGGAAACACAAATATTCCTACAAGCCTGGCCTACAATAAATGCCTGGAGATACTGTGGAGCCACACCTTCTCAAGTAACCCAGGAAATTATTTAAAATATCATTTCCTTTTCCTTTTGGAGTCTGATCTCAACGTTTTGCTCTCCCTGCCCCAAAAAGCTTCTGAAAGTGCCAATCACTAAGAGTGTGCAGGCAGCTTCCTGTTTGTCTGAAGGGGAAGGGAATATAATGCCTGTAAGTGGCCTGTGGGCCTGGCCCAGTCAGGGTCAACCTCTGGTAGCAGATGTTCCAGGATTAAAGGCTGGGCAAGCAGAACTCTGCCACACCCACTGTGGAAGTGTGGGAATAAAAAGACAAGAGAAAGGTGGGGCCTGCCATGAGTGGGCAGAATAGAGCCAGCATTTCTGGTAATTCTGCTTCTCCTCTACTGGCCTGGCTCCTTCAACATGATCAATACCCTCAAGCTAGCAAGCTTTTAAGACCAGGACCTGTGACCACTAGGCTATAATTTTTCTTTCAATATATATCATGTTTATTTGTATTTCACAAATCACTATCTTCCTCAATTATTCAACTGGTGGATCAGCTACAGCTGAGTGCTCTGCAAAATTCTACTTTTCTGCCACCTGGACAAAATCTCTGATGTGTATGTTGTTGGGAAGGGGATTCTAATCCAGCTTCTCTGATAATTGACAGGCCCTTCCACAGCTCTTCTTTGTTTTTGTTTTTTTTTTTAAGCCAGTCAAATTTAGCAGTGGGACGTTGTATACCAACTTTACTGACTGGGGCGTGGTGGCTCACACCTGCAATCCCAACACTTTGGGAGGTCAAGGCAGGCAGATTGTTTGAGGCCAGGAGTTCGAGACCATCCTGGCCAACATGGCAAAACCTTAGCTCTACTAAAAATATTTAAATTGGCCAGGCACAGTGGTGCACGCCTGTACTTGGGAGGCTAAGGCATGAGAATTGCTTCAACCTGGAAAGTGGAGGTCGTAGTGAGCTAAGATCATGCCACTGCACTCCAACCTGGGTAACACAGCAAGACTCTGTCTCAGAAAATAGAAAAACAAAAAAACTTGAGTGACACTAATGTTAGTAAGTTCTGATAACCCACTGCCACCTGATAACCATCTGGTAACTACCATCTGATAACCCACTACCATTAGATCAGCCTCCACTGCTCTTCTTTGGAGAAGATTAGAAAAGCATGTGTGCCTACTACAAACACACAAATATGTACACTCACAAAGTTTCTTTCCTTCACCTCAGACAGTTCCAACAGCCAGCGGTCTTCTGAGGCACAGGATTCTCAGTCAGGTATTATCTGGAATCAAACCACCACGAGGTGGCAAAACCACAGAACAGGAAGGGGACCATGCTAAGAGCAGAAAACAAGTTTATCCTACCGCTAGTCACTCCACTGAGATCATTTAGACACAGGATCTAAAGCAATCTCTATAGGTGGGGCTTACTGAGCTTGGAAAGGAGAGCAGCTACCAACATCTTTCATGCCAACAGAAGGGTCCACATATCACATCTTTCTCAAAAAGCCTTCCTTCTCAGACAGAAAAATCCTAACTACTTCCTCTTTATTTTCCACTTAATTCAGAGTATGGCCCCTTTATTTGTATAGATTTTAACTGTTCCACCCATTTATCCAGGCATTGGTAGCTCACGCCTGAAATCCCAACACTTTGGGAGGCTGAGGTGAGAGGATTTCTTGAGCCCAAGAGCTCAAGTCTAGCCAAGGCAACATAGCAAGACCTTGTCTGTACAAAAAAAACTAAAAAAAATAATCATAATAACTGGGCATGCACCTGTAGACTTAGCCACTCAGGAGGCTGAGACAGGAGGATTGCTTGGGCCCAGGAGTTGAAGGTTACAGTGTGCTATGATAACACCATTGCACTTCAGCCTGGGTGACAGAGTGAGATCCTGTCTCTATTAAAATAAAAAAAAATGGGGGGGGAGGGTGAGCACAGTGGCTCACATCTATAATCCCAGCACTTTGGGAGGCCAAGGCCAGTGGATTACTGGAAGTTAGGAGTTCAAGACCAGCCTGGCCAACATGGTGAAACCCCATGGCTACTAAAAATACAAAATTAGCTGGGCATGGTGGCGCGTGCCTGTAATCCCAGCTACTCAGGAGGCTGAGGCAGGAGAAGTGTCTGAACCTGGAAGGCAGAGGTTTCAGTGAGCCGAGATTGCGCCACTGCACTCCAGCCTGGGCAAAAAGAGCAACACTCTTTTATAATAGTAAAATAATAATATTATTATTATTATAATTTAATAATTATAATTATTAAATTAATAATTTAATAATTATTAATTTATATTTATATATATTTAATGATTAATAATTATAATTATAATAATTATAATTATTATTAATCTCGCAGTGAGCCGAGATCGCGCCATTGTACTCCAGCCTGGGTAACAAGAGCGAAACTCCATCCAAAAAAAAAAATGAGCCCCTGTAGACTTTAAAATCGAATTTGACATTAAAATATGGCCAGCACTTACTAAGTTTAAAAAGCAGAACAATATGGATTTGTACTATCTGTGCGTTTAAAGGCATATATGTACAAATGCATGAAAAAAGAGTCTATGGATTGGGAGCAGTGACTCATGCCTGTAATCTCAGCACTTTCGGAGGCCAAGACAGGTGATCACCTGAGGTCAGGAGTTCAAGAGCAGGCTGGTCAACATGGCGAGACCACAACTCCACTAAAAATAGAAAAAAATAGCCAGATGTGGTGGTGGGCACCTGTAATCCCCACTACTTGGGAGGCTGAGGCATGAGACTCACTTAAACCTAGGAGGTGAAAGCTGCAGTGAGCCAAGACTGCACCACTGCACTCCAGCCTGGGCAACAGAGCAAGACTCCATCTCAAAAAATAAAAAAAAAAGAAAAAAGAAAAAAAAGTTTATGTTCACATAACTAACTGGTTAACGGTGGTTGTCTCTGGAGAATACAGTTAGGGGCAGAAGACAGGAGGCTTTATATTTTTCAATGCTCTTTCATTTCTTACAACAAATATGTATTAGTTTCATAATGAAAAATTAATCCAAAATTGTAAAACAAAGCCTGTCTTTATTTAAATCTGTCCTACCACATAGCAGAGAATGTGTCTGTTAACTTTCCTTATATGGTGTCTAGCTCAGTACTAAAAAGAAAGACAGAAAAAGTCCTTTAAAGACTAGTTGACCTTCAGAAGCTCTCTCTATTTTAGGACAGCCAACCTTACCTAGTAAGCATAAACCTACACCTCTCAAATGCTGGCCTTACCCCTGTCTCTGGAGTTGATGGGAGGAAAATACCTCCTACTGCCTACAAAATTAGCCTACCTTGGCCAGAACATACCAAATCTGCAAAGATATGCAGCTCTGGGCTCTAAAGCAGCCTGGTTGGTGGTGGTGGTGGCAACAGTAGCAATAGCAACAGAGGATAGCTAATAGGTGCCCCAACATTATGATCTCTGGACTTCCTTGCTAACCTCCCTGATCTATGCTTGTCTCTTCCTATGCCTCAGTACAGGGGCCAACCCAATCCCTAAACCTCAGGTGCACAGACCTCTCAGGATTAAATTATTCAATGTGGCCCTGCCTGCTGGCCATGCCATAAGGAGCAGCACACACACACAAAAATAAAAAACCTGATTAATGTCTCAAATATGTACTCTACAGTCAAACTTTGGGCTACTTCACAAAGGTGGACAGAAACACTTGCATAGCTGCCTGTTAGAATCCACAAAAAGCTTTGATTTGAATATTCCCACTTGACATGAACACTACCGTATTATGTGAAGATGTGGGAAAAGGGAGCAGAAATGCCTATGCACAAGCTGGCCATTCACAGATAAACAGTTTCTCCAAGGTGCACAAGAGAGGCAATGCCTTTCCATTACCTGGCGCTACTCTGCTCCATTCTGCCAGGACTCACCTGGGTCCACATTAGGTATTTTCCAGTGGACCAATGGAATTGTTATTTGGCTGTCTGGTAGATCTAGCTAAAGGAGTCTAAAGAAGACAGTTCCAACATGAAAATGGTAGCTATTGACATATCTATTCAATAAATATTTGTTGAGAATCTACTCCATGCCCACCATCCATTGTATCCCAAGTACCTTGTGTTAGGTACGTTGTGTTAGGTACCAGGGATACAATGGATGGTGGGAAACCGTCTCTGTTCTCATGAAGCTTACTCTAGTAGGCTAGACTGATATAATGAAAAGAACACACTCCTGAGAGTCTTGCCTTCAATACCAGTTTCTGCTTCTGCCTCATTATGTGATCTTGAGCAAGTCCCTTCTTCATGTTGATTTAAAGTTGACCAATAGATCTTCCACTGGCTCAGGTCATTTGCTTCCTTATAAAACATAAAATCCTGGGGTGGACTGGGGGTATGCAAATGGCTAAGGCAGCAGCAAGAAGCCATGGGTCGCAACAACAACAACAGAAGCCATGGGTAGTATGCGGTGAAAACAAAAAGCAGTTAATTGAGATTCTCCACTCAAAGACCTTGAATTTGGCTTAGATGGTTCCTCATGAGCTATTTTCCTAAGACAGATGAGATGGGCATGCCTCTGAAGAGTATACAATTAGTGACAGGCATGAAGATCTGTCCTTCCCACAGTGCATAACAGGCTTTGGACAAGAAGACCTGAAAGGTGCTCAGTTTCACTGAAGCTTCTATACTTCTACCTACAACTAAAGGGATGTTAGGAAACCCTCTATACCACTTATTTGATACTAAAGAGCTAAGGTGAAGGTGGTACCTTCCTCCCCAGGCACTTGTGGTCATTCATGAGTAGGGCTGTGCTAGGGCCAGTTGGAGTCATGCTGCTCAAATAAATGGGGAGATGGTATTTCCCTGAAAACCTCCTACTTCAAAAAACCAGGCTGTAGGGGCACCTATAGGGGGCTCAGAGAAACTGCAGCATCTGGCATTCTGGGTTCAGAGGCTTGACTGGAATCATATGTAGGATAGAACTTCAAGAGGCCAACTGAAACAAAAATACTGGAGTGTCCTAGGCCTACCTTCCTTTGTGCCTCACACCACACAGAGCACTTGCAGATGCATTAGTGCACTGAATGAATCCTCACCATAACTCTAAGAAGTAGGGTGCTATTACTCTTTCCATTCCACAAATGGGGAACTAAAGTCTGGAATGATTTCAGAGTTTGCACTGGTGACTCAAGGCCAGCTAGGCTTTCTCTGTACTTACCCTCAGTTCTCTCTTCCCTATAGGTGCTAATACACCTGTCCTTTCTCCAAGGTGTATTTTCTTTATTACTAGTGCCTAGTATGCCCTACTAGGTGCTGATCCAACACTGTTGGATCCCTTGCATCCCTTGTATTCATTGCTACTGCTTCTCCCTCAACATATATATTACTGACCAAATGCTCCTCAAAGGTTTGTCCATTCCTAACCACCTCCACCTGGCACCTTCTTGAGGCAGGAAGAGCTAGAAGCTTCCAAATGCATGAGTTTAATGAAGGAGTAAGCCTAGGAGTCCAGATGGCTGCAATTTCACATGGTAAATAACATAACAGAAGTTCTTACAAAGTACAATGGGCACACCGAAGATAGTAAAACTAATATCACCTGGAAGTAATAAAGTAAGTTTCCAGTGGAAGCGACATGGAGTAGGGGGAAGGTGAAGAAGAGGCACCTGAAATTTCAAGCTGAAGGAAAGAACATAGGCTAAAGCAGAAAGAAGAGGTATGGCATTTCTTACCACAGTTAAAAAAAAATTCATGGCCAGGCACAGTGGCTCATGCCTGTAATCCCAGCACTTTGGGAGGCTGAGGCAGGTGGATCACTTTAGGCCCGCAGTTCAAGACCAACCTAGCCAACATGGTGAAACCCTGTCTCTACCAAAAAGATACAAAAGTTAGCCAGATGTGGTGACATATGCCTATAATTCCAGATATTCGGGAGGCCAAGGGACAAGAATTGCTCAAACCCAGGAGGCGGGGGTTGCAGTGAGCCAAGACTGGGCTACTGGACTCCAGCCTGGGCAAAAGAGTTGAGATTGTCTCAAAAAGAACAAAACAAAACAAAAAAATTCAACCTGAGAAAGATGTTTGAAAAAAAAAAGACTGGCAGGCTTACTTGGGAAACCTTGATCCCACAAAGCTACCATATAGCATACATGTGGGAATAAACGGGAGCTGAGCCGGGGAAGGAAGCTAGGATGGGGCGACGTACCAAAGGGCCCACCGTATAGGACATGCTGAGAGATTTCGATTTTCCCTTTTCACATCATGGCAATGTCATATATACTAGCAAATGCTGGGAGTAATCTAAATGCTATCCCAAAAGGAAAATGGTTTTAAATTATGGCATAGCCATTGAATGGAATTTTACAAGGCCATTAGAATGTTCATTTCTTAAAATTAAATAGCATTTATCTAAGTTTTTAGTGACGTGTTAAGTGGGGGGAAGAAGTATAACTTTTCCTTTTTTTTTTTGAGACGGAATCTTGCTCTGTCGCCAGGCTGGAGTGCAGTGGCGCAATCCCAGCTCACTGCAACCTCTGCCTCCTGGGTTCAAGCGATTCTTCCGCCTCAGCCTCCCGAGTAGCTGGGACCACTGGTGCATGCCACCATGCCCAGCTAATTTTTGTATTTTTAGTAGAGACGGGGTTTCACCATGTTGGCCAGGATAGTCTCGATCTCTTGACCTCATGATCCGCCCACCTCGGCCTCCCAAAGTGCTGGGATTACAGGCATGAGCCACTGCGCCCGGCAGAAGTATAACTTTTTTATGTATACTATGATTGCACCATCGAAAACTAAGGTACATATGTGAGATGTGACAAGAAATACAAATAATTATTGCCATGTTAAAATGAATTTATACACAACTTCTCTCTCTATTAGCTAAACCTTGTTATATGCCACGCTGAGTTTTACAAAAAGGGGAAATATGAAAATAAAAAACCACTCTTGTTCCATTTGACTCCACATTCCTTCTTTCTCCACCTGCTTGCCTACCTTCCCGAACCAACAGTCATTTGGATCTGCCACCTGCAACTGGCATTACTAACAACCCATGTGAGGCATCTAGGAAGAACGAGAAGCTTTCAGCAAGGCAGCTGCTTACAGCAGCAAGCTCCTGCATAGCTCAAAGGCCATTCCAGCTCAGTGTAGCAGAAGAATCTTCCCCCTAACAGCACTACCCAGCACTACCCAACTAAGGCTTCTCTGGTGAAATTGTCCAAGGATGCCCAAGAAATTTGTTTCTAAAGGAAAGAAAACAGATGCCAAGACTTCTTGCCCTTCCTCCAGGTGGCTCAGAGAAGGTAAGGTTTATGTTCATGGCCAACTCTTAGGTGGCTGAGATCCAGTGTGGGATCCTTGTTTCACAAGCAAGCACTGGATAAAATGTCAGTGAGAAGGAAGAAAAGGAGGAAGCAGTCCTAGAAACTTGCTTATTCCCTACCAGCCTTGTAGGCCCTCACAGAAAATTCAGAAATCCCTCTCCTTTAATCTCCAGGACTAACACCAAAGGAAACCATATTTGTAAAATACAGGATCAGCTGAAAGCGCAACACTAGGTGTGTGGCAATCTTCCTGACTAGAAATTCTCCCTTTCGCTCCACCCAAGCCCACATCACCTAGCTATCCCCATCCAAGGGCAACATAGTCAACAATGACTCAGATAGAGGAAGGGGAAAGGGAGCTTAGCAATTTAAGACTCACTCAAAAGCAATTTCATAGCCCTACAAAGAGGGATGTTGTGGGGGAGGGAGTAAAGGAAGTCAAATCTCATATGCGCTCAGTTTTGGTTTGTTTCTTGGTCTTCCCTTTCCCTGATGGAACAATGACAAATCCAAGTGTCTTCTATTCTTCCTGAGTCACAGATGACCAAAAATAGCCAGCAACTGTAGTCTGCAGGCTAGACTCCAAGGCCCCACCCAAAGCATGCAATCAACAGTTGTCTCTCCAAGCCAGGATCTCCACAGTGAGCTCTGTGGTAGGTAGATCCAGAGCAGAGCTCACTGAAATAGAGGCGGTTGCTTACATATTGATAGCTGGAAGAGAAAATAACACACTCAATGCCATTCTAAATGGGAGAAGCAAGCTTCTTCAAAAAGTCACCACTCTGCTCTGTTACATGCTTTCTAAGAACCCTTTCCTAGCCTCTTAAAGACTGGGCACAGATACTCAGAAGGTCAGAAAAAGCTAATGTCTCTATTTTGTAGATAAGAAAATTAAGGCTCATAAAAGTGACTTGCCCAAGGTCACACAAGCAGAGACTAAAGCCAAATATCTCACTCTTCTTTCCATTGTTCCATTTTAACTGTAAGGCATTTTTTAAAAGATACCCAGACAAGTGTCCCAAGCTCTAAGTGTCAAAAGCTCAGCTCAAGAAAACTAAAAGGAAAAAAAAAAAAAAAAAGCTCAGCTCTTCTAACCTAAAGGTAAAAAGCTCAGGACTGGGAAGGGGAGGTAGAGGGACCTTGACTCAGCCCACCCAGGAAAGCCAAGTGTGAAGACTAGGCATACCACAGGCATACATAAAGAACTAGATTTACCAACTGGAAGGCTTTACCTGCTCCAAAGAAATAGTTTCAAATGTTGAAGGCCCTAGGCCCATCCCACCCCCACACTCTGAACCTCTTTAGGCCAATTGAGACCACTCCTAGGCTGTAAGAGATCTAGGTAAGAAGCTGGAGAGGAGTGACCAGGCAGTGTCAAGAGGATAAGGGGAGATAAGAAAGCAGGGTGGAGAAATCACAGTCATTCCAGAGCTCTCCCATCTTCCTTTCTTGTTCTCCACTCCTCCCCCATATTAGTACTCTAAACTAGGAGAAAAGAAGTTTGCAGGTTGTATTGTATAAACTTGAAGAAGGCATTCCCTGTACCAAAGGAGAACAGAGGACTAGTTGAGGTGGGGTGGCAAGGAGAGGGAGTAACTTGATGGGGGAGAAAATCACCAAATAAGGCAGACTTCACTGGTAGGAATCATCAGGAAAGGTTCCAGAAGTTGACGTCGCAGGGAGGAAGCCTTTAGTCATCAGTTTCCTCTGGCCTAAGACCAGGAGGAAAACTCCCAACCTTAGGAAAATGCCCAGGCTGTGGCAGACAGAAAGGCAACTAGGCTAGATTTTCATCAGGCCGTGCTGGAGCAGCTCTTCAAGTACTCAAAGCAGAAAGATGTAGTGTTACCCTAAAGCAAATGGCAGATGTTCCCACCAAGTGTATGCTAGACCTACAATGGTCCAGGCACCAAGGGGAATAAGGCACCTGGGAGGGGGTTTTGTTATTTTCCATTTACTTTTTTTTTTTTTTTTTTT
>NW_016107778.1:112883-133007 GCF_001604975.1 Cebus imitator
AACTCACGAGTTGAGAAAAATAAGACTTGATCCTTCTCAGGTATTTAAGGAAGGTCAAGACTAAAGACAGGGAAGGAAATATTGATCATGCCTGGTAGGTGTGTCTTATTCCCCCTCCTAGGCCTTGGCCCCAGTCACTTCCCAAATATATGCCCAGGAAAAAAATTTTCAGGATTGTATCTTGTTTTCTACCACCAAACTGTTACATCTCAACTCTTCTCTCATTAGGATCTGACCCCTGGATGCACAAAGTATCTTATCAAATGCCTATAATGTAGAAGGAATGGGAAGAAACTTCAATCTTTGAAGTCACCAATCACAGAAGATAACTGGCAAAACAGTTCTACTACGCAAGCACAGAGCCATTTGCCATACCAGTGGCCTAGGAGCTATGTCAACACTTACCTTATGCCACAACAAGTCCATTGAAAGGAGTTTCAGATCTAGTATCTGTGCCATTGGGCACAGACAAAGGCCTGTGCTTTGAAAGTTGCCCAAAAGGCCTTTTCTCCAAATTCAAGACCCAGATGCTGCAGCTGTGCCCTGGCCAGAAAATATCATGCTCCTTCACCTCTAACAACCACACACTGAGAAATCCTCCCCCCAACTCCACCATTTCCTGATTTTGTAGAAAAGTCACTGGGAGAACTAAAAGCTGTTTCTAGGGTGCTAACATAGAGTTATCGCCAAGCTCTATTCTTTGGTTTAGTTCATGTGGAAGCATGAAGAAAAGACCTTCTCACATACCTACTTGGTCAACAAAAGTAACATTTTAAAAAATTAATTTGCCCAATTCAGGAAAACCAAAGGTATAGTCTCCCCCACAGGCTCTTGTTTGCCAATTAAGAAAGGACTGTTGGCTCCAAATGACCCTAGAAAGCGCAGCTTCATCTATGCTCATATCTATGTCTTTGTGGCCCCCCTTAAATCAGTCAGCACCTCAGCCTTCCTTCACTTCAGAGAAATTCACTTCCAAGGGAGCATCAGCCTAGGGCCATCTGATTTACACCCACATACCAAAAACACATCACTTTCCCACCCAGAAAGGCCACTGCTCCCAAGTGTACATACCCTTTAAGGCCCTGTTCATGTCCCAGCAAACCCTTTCTCCTCAAAAATCTGTAGAAATCAAACCGTTTTTAAGTGAGTTGGCCCTAAATCCCCAATTAAATAGGAGATAGGAGGTCTTTGAAGGCAGAAATTGTATCATCCCTTCATTTATTTCTATCCCTTATCGTAAATAGTACATAGTAACCACTCATTAAATGGTGAGGATTCAACTTCCTGTCTTCTTTCTTATCCATCTGATCTAGCACAAAGTTAGGCATATAGTAATTCAATAAATAATTGTAACATTTGTGTATCACTTGTCAGATTCTAGGCACAGTTCTAAGTCCTTTACGTAAATTATCTCATGTAATCCTCACAACAACCCTATAAGTACTACTATTATTTATAGTTGAGGAAAATGAGGTGCAAAAGTTAAATAACTTGTCCAAGGCTATATAACTAGTCGGTAACAGAACTGGGATTTGAGTCCAAACAGTCTAGTTCCAGAGTCTGTTTTTCAACACTACTCTATGCTTCCTTTCCATGTAGGCTTGGAAGGTCTTTTTTTAGCTCCGTGCCCCAGACTTGGCCTATAAGCATCTAGAGGTGAGTGAGTGGTGAGGGTTGAAGCCAGGAGATTCCAGTCTGCATTCAATTTGCTACAGCAGCAAATATTGTCACTAAATTGGAAAAAAGTGCTATGATATTCTCCTAACTCAAGGGGCAGGTCAAGCTGGAGCACTGAGTCAGAATTCAAAGAGGTCAGAGCTCAAAATTAAACAGGGCAAAGAGAAAGCAGGGACCTGGGGTGAGAGGTGGGCAGGAAGAGAAGACAGTCATTGGAGATCCCAGAAAATCCTGCTATAGCAAAATCATTTTAGGGGAACTCCATTGTAGCCACCTTGTTAACATAATCACCGCAGAGCCAATTCTCTGGATGTCTGTGCTCTCAGGGTAGAAAGAGTCATTCTTCCAAGGCAGCCAAGTTCAGTGGAAGATCACTAACTTCAGAATTAGTAAATCCAAGTTCTCCTTTCAATACTATTACCAACTTTATGTGACCTCGAACAAGCTGCCTAACTCCCCGGCTATGAATATGATGAAAAAAATAACTCTACTCCCTAAAGTTTCTTAGAACAGTAAGACCTAGTTTCAAGCAGAAAAATGTGACTAGTGTCCTCTTTCTACCTCCCTTCAGCCTACACATCTGCCTTCCACCACCCTTCACAGGCCAAAGCAAAACACTCACCTTCCTGGGAAGTGCTACAAAGAGTTCCTGAGACAAGGTCAGAGGCTGAACCATTTCCAAATAAAGAAGCACCTGAAGTCAGCTCTGCACATTCAGAAGAACTTGCTCTTCCCATGACCATAACTCCATGGTCAAGTCACCACAAGCACAGAGGGAGAAGACACTGAGCACCTCACAGTGAGTGCCATTTAGAAGGTAGGCATTCAAAGTCCTTCCCCTACACTGGGGCCAAGCATGTTGGGGTTTAGTCGTGGCCCTATAACCAGTTCACTCAAATCCTTTCCCTTCTCTGCACTTTAGTGTCCCCATCAAGAAGATAAAGGCTGAGGCAGAAGTTTTAAGGCCAGCTCATTTGTTCTGTGGTTCAAAACACTCCTGTGAGAAACTCAGCCCATCCAGCAGCTAAAGGGAAGCTTAAGGCTAGGGAAGCTCTGGGTTGCCCTATGTGCAAATGCCTTTGAAATGCTGTACTCCACAATAGCCAGTCCACAGTTCACTGGTAGGAGACACTTTAGGAGCCCTTAGGAAGGCCTCAATACCTACCAATATATCTAACTACGGCACTCATCATGTTAGAAGAAAATCTAAAACATAATCTAGTAGCTTCCAGGCCTTTCAGCAGAAATAAAAGGGACTATTCTACTATCAGGCAGGCAGGCACTGGAAAATGTGGAAAGAATGGCAGGAAAATCTATGAAGCTTCTGGTGTTTGTCCAGAGCTTTTCAGTCAACGCACAGCCTTCATAATATAATCTCATTTGGTTTATTTCTTTCCGCAGTAAGGAAAGACAAGCCCTCTCTCTTTCATAGACTCAGGAAGAAATGGCTAAGAGTACTCAAGCCAATATTCTTCTTGGATCTACTAATGAAACAAACTAACTGCATGTGAGAAACAATCCATTCTGAACTCAGCACTGAAGTAGAAATAGCACTCCAGAAGTATAATGGGAAAAGAGGATACATTTTTTAAAGTACTGTTCAATTTTTATTTCCAGTACTGCCTCACACACAGAAGGTGCCCAAATGTTGAAGAAAGAATGTCTGAAGGAATGAACATACAAATAAGAGACTCAGTGCTATGCCAACAAGATTCTCAAAAACATCAGTACTGGAGGGATTCCTAGAGTTTACCCATCACTGGTACAGCTCTGTCACGACAAGCTAGAGAGACAGAAGGCTTGAAGAAAGGACGAGCCTAAAGACCCACTTCATTTGACTCACTTTACTGAGGACAGGAGAGAGATTCTTCTTACGTGGAAAGAGGAGAAAAATTCTCAGTTCAGTGTTGCTTACCATTTCCCAGCACCCACTTTCCAAATTCATGGAATCCTGAGCTAACCCTCCAAAGTGACAACTTCTACACCACAAATTAGAACCTGGACTTGAAAAGTTTTCCAGCTCTATAAAGCATGAAATGGGAGGAGGGACAGAGAGCAAAGCCAGTAAATCATGAAAAGACCACCCCGTTCACTTGAACCAATAGACTACCCCAAAGAAGACCACATTTGGACCCTGTTTTTTCCCCTTTGCAAGCAAAGTAATGGAGCAGGTGGCAGGGGAAAAAAAGATTGTGAGTTAAGAAAGAGGCACATGATAAATTCAAGTCTATCTTTGAAAGATCAGAGACAAGACTGTTTCCAATCTGTAACAATGCCAAATTTCCAGCAGCTATGGTTATGAAAGGCCTAACTCTGGTAGTGTTGGTCGCCAGATCTTCTCCCCTCTGGGGACCCTGAGTCTAGAAATTCCAGTGAGGGAAACTGTCAGAAAGATACAAAGGGACCTAAGACAGGCTGTTGCCATGCAACACTAGAACAGAGTTCAGAATAATTGTAACTGTCATATTATCTCATCCAGAGAGAATTAGATTTGGAGGCAAGGGAATAGATTAGATGACTTCCAAATATCCTTTCCAGCTCCATCATTCAGTAAAGCAGTTCCATTGGGGGAGGAGGTAAGAGGAAAGTAAGAACAACACCCTAAAACAACCTACTGTCTGCAGGCAGCCAGAGAATGGAAAGTTAGATTAGTGATCAATACTACTTCTATCATTGACTCAAAGAGCAACCTTTCCCTCTCCAAGCCTAACACGAGAGAGTATTAGATTAGTTGGTGTGGGTCCCACAAAGGCCTTCCTGCCCCACCAGCCCCCTTACTACCTAGACGGCTGTTCAAAGAAAAGCCTAAAGGAAATTCCCAAGATGGTTCCTGCCCTATCTGTATCATCTACACTTTCACAAAGGGCCAAGTGAACTTCAGAATCAAAGTGAAAAGATGGCAGGATCCTCTCTCACACAACCTCTATTCCTGATCCTTTCCCCACCCTGAAGTCTGCAGGCAGGGCTGGTTCAAGGGTTAAAAGACTGAGGTTCTGGCTCCTATTTACCAAGTACCACTTTAGTGCCACTCGAGTGGCTCAAGCAATGCTAGGAATGGCAGGAGAATAAACAATTCACATAGCCCCTGTTAAAGTTTAGCTGAATGCCGACCTAGACACCTTCAAATACTTCAGGGAGCTAGGCTCTATGTCTGCTCACATTGATGGTCCCACCAAATGACAGTTGATTATCTTTCCCTTAATCTGCTGATATATGGCTAAAACCCCAGCAGATCAAAGAGGTGTTTCACCAAGACTGATGCTCTAAGACCTAGATTCAAGTCCTAGTTTTGCAACTGACATACTGCATCACTCTAGGTTAGTCTCCCCATAACATGGGTTTCAGTTTCACCATCTATACAACGATAAGAATCGGACTTCATAGTTGTGGAGAGACTTTTCAATACTAAATTTAATAAATCCCAAAAAAGGAAACCAGAAACTCAAGGACATCTTGAAAATTCACAACACCCTCTTTTTTTTTTTTTAGGAAATCCAAAAAAGCCTTAAAGCATTTGTGATCTTAAAAGAAAAAAAAAATTAAAGAAGGTTGTGAGGGGAAAAGCCTTTTTAAATATATATATATATATATATATATATATATATATATAAACTGTTATCATCACCAGAAGATGTACATAGCAATTAATAAGCTTTTCCATTCTGGCTACTAAAGCAGACTCAGGAAACTGGCAACCAGAAGCAGAGTCCAAGGAATGGCAAGAAGGCAAGGGTGGTGGCGGGTAGTGATTTTTTTTTTTTTTTTTTTGAGACAGGAGTCTTGCTCTGTTGTCCAGGCTGGAGTGCAATGGCGCAATCTTGGCTCACTGCAACCTCTGCCTCCCAGGTTCAAGCAATTCTCCAGCCTCAGACTCCTGAGTAGCTGGGATTACAGGCATCTGCCACCACCCTGGCCAATTTTTGTGTTTTTAGTAGAGATGGGGTTTCACCATATTAGTCAGGTTGATCTCAAACTCCTGACCTTGTGATCGACCAGCCTCAGCCTCCCAAAGTGTTGGGATTACAGGCATGAGCCACCGCACCCAGCCAGCATGTTTTAACAGATGTAGGGGAGGTTGGGCTGACTAGGTGGGACAATTGGCTATAAAAGTGAAACTGACCCTAGATAGGCTGTAGACATGCTTCACATGAATGAACGAGTTTGATTTTCCATTACTCTTCTCTATCTGCCATACGCTAGAAATAGCTTAAAGCACATCAATGAAAAGGGAGCAGAGAAAGGGAAATTTTTTCCTTTTTTCATTAAAGTCACTGGTTCGTATTTAGTGAACTAGGATGTGTCCCTGAACAGCTCGACTTTGGGATGAGGAATAAGAAAAGTAACAGGTGGCACCTGGTGACACTGCTGAACCTTAGCAGGACATGACACAAATGCCAGCCTTGGCCACTTTGCTCAAATTACTCATTTCCTTTGATCTGAGGACCATAAAGTTCTGAGAACAGGGGGCAATTTGTTTGGAGCAAGAAAGAGAACTCAAATGTGAAGAACTCAATCATTGGGTCAGAACAGAGGGTCAATCAGAAGAGCATCAGAAAGCCTGGACCCGAGTCTTGGCTCAGTCACCATATGCCCTTAGGTAGGTCTTTTTCTGTAGGCCTCAATTTCCTCATTAGTTTTTTGTTTTTTGGTTTTGTTGTTGTTGTTGTTGTTGTTGTTTGTTTTTAAAGAGAGTTGTCCTAAATAGATAGTCTCCAAGGTCCCTTTCAGGTTAAGATTCTATGGCCTTAACAGACATATAGTTGTTTTTCCTAAAAGTTGACCATTCCTTAAGTCAAAGCACAGAAAATTCTCTAATGCTTCCAGTCTATCAAAATTCAGCCCTCTCCTTCCAATTTAATTCAGGTTTCAGTTAATCTGCATAAAAATGCCTTCAGTATTTAGACACCTTCATTACTCCAGGCCTGACTACAGCTTATACTCCAATCTCTCTCCGTTCCCAGAAAAACAATAAATGCACTGTCTTGTCTTCTTTGCCACTTTGACTGAGATGAGATGGTTCACGCAAGTTTGAGGCAACTTCCAGGCCCATGAAGTTGTGTTTCAAGGTGGGATATGGCAGAATTGAGGATGAGATATGCCACTACAGAAGAAAGGCCATGGAGCAACGTCTATTCCCAGGGATCCACCCAACTGTTCAGGCAAACCCACACCTTAAGAGGAGTCAGGAGTCAACCACAGAGAGAGATCCAAAGAGCCGCTCCTGACAGGATCTTCATAATCCTGTTTTGGCAGACAATGGGGTATTTTCCCCTGTCTCCAAAACCATTACTCTCTCCTTGGGGGCAGGGGAACTGGGAAGAAAGTGTGTAAAAGCCTCATGTCCTAAAACCACAAGTAATCTAAAGGAGATAAACAGTGAAAGCACACATTTTTTGAAAACTTGGTGTTTCTGAAGGACAACGTTCTGGAAAGGCAAGAATGACTTGGCAGTGAGGCTGGTATACAGTAATGTGGCACCCAAAGCTCATCACAAACCCAAAAGGCTAGGCCCCCAACTCGCCTCCTCTCATCCAGGGGCCTTCAGCCCTTTCCAAGGCTACTAGTCAGTATCTCACCTCTACAAAGCTCAAGTAGTCCTGGGGAGACATGTCTGGGAGCACTGCATTGCCTAGGCCAGCCCAACAAGCTGTTTGGCCTAAGGGACTCAAGCCAGGGTAGTCACTAGGCCTTTCTGAGCAAGGGAATGGCCCCAGCAGCCATTTGGCATGACTTGCACAAAAGCAAGCAGAGCTCATTAGTCAGGCACACCCCTCCTCCCTCCTCCCTCCTGGGCATCCGGCCCCCCTAACCCCACTCCCAGGAGGCTTCTGTTCCTCTCATAACAGCCAGTGGGGTGGAGACGCATCCCCAAATCAACCACCACTCTAGAAAGGTGTGGCCCGACGAGAGAACCCACACCACACAAAATAGTCCAGCGGGTATAGGAGGAGATAGAGAGGCATTAAGCAATGGGAGGGGCAGGGATTTGGGGGTGGAGAGGAGGGAGAAACTAGTCCACTCTCCCAGGAGATAGGGTAGGCCTCTCCTCAGACTGGCGCCTAATGAAGTGTTGGTGCTCTCGGGTGCAGCCTCGATGACGATTTCCTCACATCTCTCTCCTCACCTCCTAGTGGAAAACAGCTGGAGCCACCCGGTGAGGCTGTGGGAAAGGTGAGTGGGGGTGTGGGATCCGCCCCGAGCGGCTCCCTCCTTCCTCCCTACTTCTCTGTTCCCAAGGCCCCTCTTGGACATTGGCAGCCTTGCCCCTGAAAGGTGCCAATTCCTGAGCTGGGGGAAGTGTTGTCTTCTGACCAGAATTCCTCTCCTCTGTGCCCATGGCCCGTCAGGGGAAAGGGGAGTCCCCCGGCCCCAACGAAGCCATCCTCACTGTTCCATCTCAGACACAGGGAACTGGAACCTGAGAAACAGGCAGGCCTCGCCCTGTCCAAACTTCCAGCCTGGACACCCCCTCAACCCCTGAGGGCGCACCAGACCAGGATTCCCACTCCGGTCCCCTCCCTACCCTAGGCTATGGCGGAGGGCGCGGCGTCCCAGGCGGGTCGGTGGCTGGCCAAGCCCTCAGCCATCAGAAAACGGCTATGAGACTCAGCCAGAGCCCTTGGGGTCGACAGCGCCCACCCCAGCACTCACCGTTTTGGGCATGGTGGCGGCAAAGGCAGCGGAGTTAGCGAAGTTTAGCTAGGACTGTCGGGCAGTGCTGAGCACGCAGTACACACGGCTCGGATTCGGGTGGCCGGGGACTCAGATTGGGTCCTCAGTAGCGTCGGGGCGACTGTTCGGCTTCCTGCTAACGGGCCACGACTTCGCAAACCCCACCCAGGAAAGAGCCGCCCCCGTCGCGCCGCCCGCTCCTTTATGTGGCCCGGCTTCCGCGCCGCTCCCCGCCCTCGCGCCCGCCTCCCCGCCGACCGCTGGCCTTGCCCCGCCCAGCCCAGCCTGGCCCAGCCCGGCGCAGCCGGGCCACAGCGGCCACGTGGGGGGCCCGACTGGGCCCGAGCGGACCTAGCGGAGCTACCACTCCCGACCCAGACCCACCCCGCTCCTCTCCCACCCTCCTCACACCCCCTAGCCCTCCACGTCCCGGCCTTCCAGCCCCACCCCCACTCAGGGCCCAGACCCTGGGCCGCACCCTGACAGATGATTACGCAGCCCCTGACTGCAACTTTCCACCGATGGGGAGCTCACTACCTATCACAGCTATCTTTTCCTTCTTAAAACAACCCTGGCTCTTAGAAAGTTCTTGCATGTCGGAACTCCTTTTCTCTACGGCTTCCATCCTTGGATCTCAGCTCTGCTCCCTGAGGCCGCACAGATCCCTGTAGTCCCTAACAGCTCCTCAAAGGCCTGAAGATCTCAGGTCCACAGGAAACTACTCTTCGTTTGCTAAACTGCCTCACCTCTTCCAACACTTCATTTATTCTCTTCTGTAGGACTCTCCCCATCATATTTCCTCCCCGTCCTTGCTCAGCCCTCATTTCAACAGACTTGACCTCCTTCTCCCCATTTCTGTTCTCTACTCTTTGCTTCCTCTAAATCCCAGTCTCCACCTCCCTCAAATCAGTGTCCTGATCCTTTAGCCCCTCCCCCAGTACATTCACTTTCTGATGTTCTGATGAATCTGGCTATTAATTCTCTCAGTTTAGATGTGACCTCCCTAGTGCACACCCTTGACATTTGTCTGCCAGCTCCCTTTCTCCTTTTTGTCAGGGTCACAGAATCCCAGGATGGCAGTGTTCTAGACTGTTGCAGTCGTCTGGTCAAGTTTGAGTTTTAGGCTGAGTGCGGTGGCTCATGACTGTAATCTCAACACTTTGAGAGGCTGATGCAGGAGGATCACTTGAGCCCAGGAATTCAAGACCAGCCTGGGGAACATATCAAGACCCTCTCCCGTATCTATATATATAAAAACAAAATAAGTGAGGCTGGGCGCAGTGGCTCACACCTGTAATCCCAGCACTTTGGGAGGCCGAGGCCTGCAGATCACTTGAGGTCAAGAGTTCGAGACCAGCCTGCTCAATATGGTGAAATCCCATCTCTACTAAAAATACAAAAAAAAAATTAGCCAGAGGTGATGGTGCGCACCTATAGTCCCAGCAACTAGGGAAGATGAGGCAGGAAAATCACTTCCAGGAGGCAGAGGCTGCAGTGAGCCAAGACTGGGCCACTGCACTCCAGCCCGGGCAGCAGTGCAAGACTCCATCTCCAAAAAAAGTAAAATAAAATAAGTCTGAGTTTTAGTTTGAAAGTGGCTAGACAGAGTCCTTTTTTTTCTCCTCTCCACTGACAACCATGTGAAGGCATGGTCTGAGTATCCTTTGCGAGGTAAGGCACCACAGATGGTAAGCTGGTTTCAGACAACGGAAAGGACATTTGAGAGGTCAGGAAACCTGGCTTCTACTCATAGCTCTGCCATTAACTCATCGTGTGACCACTATGTGGCCTTGGGTAATTCCCTTCCCCTCTCTGGGCTTGAGTTTCCATTTCTGTAGCAAGAAAGGACTGGACTCCTGGGCTTCCAAGGTCCTTTCCCACTCTGACACTATGAAAGGATGAGAAAGGAAGTTGACTCCCTAGGACAATAGATGAGCCTAACAGGATTGCGTATGGGCTGGTCTTGCATTTGCACTCAGGAACCAGTAGTCTTATTCCCTCCTCCTCTGCCTTCCCAGCCCAACAGTGTCCACAATTCAATGTGCCTCAGTTTCTCTCACAGCTGACAAGATTCCTTCATGTATGCTAGGGTAAACAAAGTTCCCTGCCAAGACCATTTCCTTGAGCTAAGCATTTGTTCAAAGAGCAGCACTCATCCCAAAGCCCAAACAGTCTCCATGAGCAGTTGTCCCCAAGGAAGAGCAGAACTGATCAGAAAGCCTCAGCAGCAGGAGTAGCAATGGCAGCTCATCACACTCCTTAATAATGCCATAGGTCCTTTTTTACCAGAAGTTCAAGGAACTCAACTGATTCCTTCACTCATGTTCACCTAGCCCCCACAGGGACCTGGCACAAAGCTAAATGCCTAAAAACAAAGAAGTTGGTTGTTGACTCCAACTTTCTGGAAAGTGGAAACTCCCTCTGTGTCATTCCCCACCTCCCATGCCAGCTACTCCCCACAACACGCATACACAGGGGAGAGTTGGGTAGAGAGTGTCAAGCAGCTGAACACACTACTAAAAAGGAAACGGGGACTGGGTGTGGTGGCTCACACCTGTAATCCCAGCACTTTGGGAAGCTGAGGCAGATGGGTCACTTGAGGTCAGGAGTTCAACACCAGCCTGGCCAACATGGCAAAACCCATCTCTACTAAAAATACAAAAATTAGCTAGGTGTGACGTATGCCTGTAATCCCAGGTACTCGAGAGGCTGTGGCAGGAGATTCCCTTGAACCCAGAAGCCAGAGGCTGCAGTGAGCAGAGAGTACGCCACTGGACTCTAGCCAGGGTGACGAGAGAGACTCCGTTTAAAAAAAAAAAAAATGAAAGGGGGCATAGAAGTCCAAGTAGGGGTAGGAGGCATCAGAGGCTGGGGGAGCTAAGGAAATAGGGGGAAAGAGGGGCTGAAGGAGAAAGATGAAGTTGGACCTCTGGGGAGGAGAGGATGGGAAACAGAGGGAGAGACTAAATCAGAGATTTAATCAGAGACCAGCTAGGCCAGCCCTCACTCCAGATCAGGGGAACTGGGGATCAGAGAGAGGAAAGGACTTACCCAAGGCAAGGCAGCTAATGTAGAGAAGACAAAGAGCTCAGTTCAGAAACTCTGGCAATAGTACAAGCAAGAAATTTTTAATTTTTTTTTTCTCAAGGTTTATTTTAGATACAGGGAGTACATGTACATGTTTGTTACATGGTTATATTACACTCTGGTAGCGAGCATAGCACTCAATAGGAAGTTTTGCAACCCATGTCATCCTTCCTTCCACCTCTAGTAGTTTTCAGTGTCTACTGTGCCCATGTTTATGTATGTAGGTGCTCAGTGTAAAGCTCCCACTTATAAATGAGAACATGTGACATTACGCTTTCTGTTCCTGCACTAATTCACTTAGGATTACGGCCTCCTGTTCCATCCATGTTGCTACTAAGGACATGATTTTATTCTTTTTTTTTTTTTTTTTTTTTTCTTTCTAAAGAAGAAGATTTTATTATTTCGTTCTTTCCTTTTTTCCTTTTTTTTATGAGACAGAGTTTCACTCTTGTTGACCAGGCTGGAGTGCAATGGCACGATCTTGGCTCACCGCAATCTCTGCCTCCCAGGTTCAAGCAATTCTCCTGCCTCAGCCCCCCGAATAGCTGGGATTACAGGCATGTGGCACCATGCCATGCTAACTTTGTATTTTTAGTGGAGATGGGGTTTCTCCATGCTGGTTAGGCTGGTCTCAAACTCCTGTCGTCACGTGATTCACCCGCCTCGACCTCTCAAAGTGTTGAGCCACTGCACCCGTCCTCTTTGTGGCTGTTGTAAATGCGGTTGTGTTCTTGAGAAAAACTGGTATCAGTCCTACTGAAACTATTCTTTAAAAAAATTGAAGATGGCTGGGTGCAGTGGCTCATGCCTATAATCCCAGCACTTTGGGAGGCTGAGGCAGGCAGATCACAAGGTCAAGAGATTGAGACCATCCTGGCCAACATGGTGAAACCCCGTCTCTAATAAAAATAAAAAAAATTAGCTGGGTGTGGTGGTGCATGCCTGTAGTCCCAGCTACTCGGGATACTGAGGCAGTAGGATCACTTAAACCCAGGAAGCAGAGGTTGCAGTGAGCCAAGATCACACCACTGCACTCCAGCTTGGCGACACAGTGAGACTCCACCTAAAAAAAAAAATTGAGGCAGTAGAGCTCCTCGTTAACTCATTATGTGAAGCCAGCATGAGCCTAATACCAAAATCTGGCAGAGACACCACAAAAAAAGAAAACTCCAGGCCAATATCCCTGATGAGCATAGATGCAAAACTTCTTTTTATTTATGCAAAAATTCTTAACAAAATAGTGCAAATGAATCCAACAGTACGTCAAAAAGTTAATATGCCATGATCAATAGGCTTCATTCCTAGAGTGCAAGGTTGGTTCAACATATACAAATCAATAAATGTGATTCACCACATACACAGAATTAAAAAAAAAAATATGATCATCTCAATAGATACAGAAAAAGTTTTCAATAAAATCCAGTGCCCCTTTATGATAAAAATCCTCAACAAATTGGTCATCAAAAGAATATACCACAAAATAATAAGAGCCATTTATAGATTACTCACACCTGCAAGCCTGGCACTTTGAGAGGCCAAGGCATTCGGATCACTTGAGGTCAGGAGTTCGAGACCAGCCTGGCCAACATGGTGAAACTATATCTGTATTAAAAATACAAAAATAAGCCAGGTGTGATGGCAGGCACCTGTAATCCCAGCTACTTGGAAGGCTGAGTCAAGAGAATCACTTCAACTCAGGAAGCAGAGGTTGCAGTGAGCTGAGATCACACCACTGCACTCTAGCCTGGGTGACAGAGCAAGACTCCATCTAAAAAAAAAAAATGAGCCATCTATCACAAACCCATGGCTAACATCATACTGAATGGAGAAAAGCTGAAAGCCTTTCCCCTAAAGAACTGGAAGAAGAAAAGGATGCCCACTCTCACCACTCCTATTCAGCATAGTACTGGAATTCCTGGCCAGAGCAATCAGGCAAGAGAAAGAAATAAAAGGCATCCAAATAGGAAAAGAAGAAGTCAAGCTATCTCTCTTTGCTGATGATATGATTCTATACCTAGAAAACCACATAATTGCTGCCCAAAGGCTCCTAGATCTGATAAACAGCTTCAGCAAAGTTGTAGAATACAAAATCAATGTACAAAATCAGTGACATTTCTATACATCAATAATGTTCAGGCTGAGAGTCAAATCAATAAAGCAATAAATTTTGAGGGCTAGAACCAGAGAAGTCGTGCCTTCCTCCCCACTTCACCAAACAGAAGCTGGTTATGGTGATTGTGGTCAATAGCTAGACATTGTTTGGGGGCTTTTGGCTAGGAGGGACTCATCTCAGTTAATGCCTCTGTCTCCAGAGCAGAGCAGAGGCAGCTGAGGTGCTATCTTGTTCTTCAAATGGCACTGAAACAGCTTTGTTTTTTACCTCCTTGTAAACTACTTCATGCCTATATTGCCCAAACTTCTGAAATTCCCCCTATCCTACCCGCTACTGTGATTCTATTTGTACTGAGAGTTAGATCAGTCATCCTGGGGCCAGAGTAATACTCATGAGTAGGTTTAGGTCTGATGAGGTTTATGTCAGTGTTTCTAGAGAGAAGACATAGAAATAAGTGCTATATATCCACACACAGGTTGGTTACCCTGTGAGAGGAAAGTAAGGAGTATGAAGAGATTTGGGTTTTTAAACAAGCTAAATTCAGAAAGTTCTAAGAGAGACAGGCAAGTCTTTTTCAAGCAGTACAGCTAATGAGGGCCAATATGAGCAGAGGTGGTACAGGGACATTCTAGAGCTGGAGTCCAAGGAAACTGGGGGCATCTGAATCAGTGGGCAGGAGATGCAAAAGAAGATTTGATCAGGGCTTTAGGGTCAGACTTGGGGTCCAGTTGGAAAGGCTCAGGATTCCTTGAGGGCTGGGAATGTTCTGGAGCTGCACCAAGTCTGGACATCAAAGTCAAAGGAACGGCAAGCAAGAACTGCATGAAGCTGATTTATGTGATGCTGGAAGTGGTGGCACATGCCTGTAATCACAGCACTTTGGGAAGCCAAGGTGGGTGGATCAGTTGAGGCCAGGAGTTCAAGACCAGCCTGGCCAACATGGTGAACCTCATCTCTACTAAAAATACAAAAAGCTAGTCAGACGTGGTGGTGCTCACCTGTGGTCCCAGCTACTTGGGAGGCTGAGGCAGGAGGATCACTTGAACCTGGGAGGCAGAGGTTACGGTGAGCCAAGATCACACCATTGCACTCCAGCCTGGGCAACAGAGTAAGACTCTATCTCAAAAAAAGAAAAAGAAGAAAAAGAAAAGAAAAATCAAGCTGATTTATATGAAAGTCTATGTCCAAGCTCAAGACAGAATGAAATTTGACATTTAATTATCTGCTCATATTTTGTTCCCATTCTAGATGTAAGTTCACTGCAATAAAGAAGCTTCGCATTTCAGGTGGCATTCCTCCTGCGGGGGATGCAGTGCAGTGCAGAAGAGGCAATACCAGAGACAAACTGGATGGGGAGCAGTCTTAAATCCTAGGCATACTTTGCAAAAAGAGTCCCTCCACCCCAACAGTTTATGGAATTGTAGCAATTGAAAGTTGCCTATCACTCAAAACTTTCTGAGGGCTGCTTTCCATTTTTATCATTGTTGAGAAGTCCTTCTGCTTCACTCAGCACATTTGCTCTTGGGTTATCCTTGAAGGAAGAATTAACTAAGCCACGGAGGTTGCTCTTCTAGCTTCATTCACAGAAGAGAAATGTGTCAGAGACAGATGGAAAAAACAATCAGCTTGGGGCCCCACACTCTGAGGCCTTCTCTCTCTCTCTTTGTCTTCACCTGGGTCATTAGCACAAACACTTGACTACGTGTGCCAATTACACAAAAAAGAGAATAAGCTACAGCATATACTATTGTCTTCCTGAAGGCAAAAGACCCTCTCACAGCACAAAGTGGCTGAGAATACAAACTGCAGTAGTAGGAAAATCGTACTTTAAGCCATCCTCAGTCTTGTTACTACTTCTTAGGAAAAAAAGCTGGAATTTGGAAAAAAGGAGAGAAGATAATATTAAACAAGGCACCTATTATGTGCTGAGTATTAGGGAGACCATTTCAGTATCTAACCTCAATATAACCCTCACAAGAAATGACAGTTACATTGGTAGAATTGAGGACACTAAGGCTCTAAGGAGTGATGTGACTTATTCAAAAGTCACATTTGTTGATTTGTTGATGGTAGGACAGTGATCTTGGCCCAGGTGGTGTAAGCCCAAAGTCCACCCTCATTCCACCAGCCTGAACCTGTGACTTTCTCAGCCCTGAGCTATGACCAGGCATACCTGAGGAAGGGGGTGTATTTTAAGATTCGCATCACCCCTGCACCTTAGTGGTCAGACTAGACAGCTCGAGATAGCAGGTGAGTAATCATAACCAGGGCTGATAAGGCATTTTGCCACTATCAAGTGCCTGGGGATATTTATTATTAATCACACTAATGGACCACCATGAGAGGACAAAGTTTCTCTCTGGCGTTTCCTCTGATCGAGCTGGAAGCTTTTCAAGCTCTTTCCCCAGGCTGCCAATATCAATTTAATTTGAGCCACTATCCTCTTGGAATATGAAATTGGGTCCATATACAGGATCTCCCAGTCAAGTCATCAGCCCCACAGCCCTGCCCCCACCAACCAGTGACTATGCATATATGACCAGTCTGCATGTGCCCAGAGAGAAAGCAGCCTGCTGAGCTTATGGCCCGTCTGTGAACCATCCGCATCCATCCGTGACCGGGTGCCTGTTAGGTGCGCGGTTCTATGTGAGGCTCTGCGAGGGGTGCTCACCCTCTTCTCCCCTCGAGCTCCCCTTCCCAGCAGCTCTGTATCTGTTGGTGGTTTTGCTGTTAGCGCCGTCTTTTGTGTGCACAGTGTCATCATCTTTAACTCTGCCTGACGCCTGCCATCAGTCACCAAGCCCTGCTCACTGTCTGTCTGTGTGTCCTTCACAGCTTCACTCCCTCCCATCTCCACTGCCAGTGCCCTAGGTCAGCCCTCCCCGACTCTGGCCTGAACTGTTGGAACAGGCTTCTCCCTGGTCTCCCTGCCTCCAGGCTGCCTGTCCAGGCCAGCTTCCACATGGCCAGCCTCCACATGGTCACCACGGTGATCTTCAGAAACGTAGCCTTCAAGCGTACTCAGAATTGGCGGGAGACCTGTCGCACACACACCAGCGCACACACTTACCTTCCCAGCCCTCTCTTCCTCCCACGGCTCCTCAGCACAGGCTGTGCCCTCTAGCTGGGCTACTCTCACTGCACGCAGCAGGCTGTACCGTGTGCTTGCTCTTGTCTCTGGGCTTCCTGGGCCCTACCTCCTGCACGATGCCCTCCCTTGGTCTTTCCTGCCCTCCTCATGCTCTCTGTCTCCCTCAGCCCCGCAGTGCCTGAAGTAGGTTCGCAGTGCTCATCTGGCCTCCCTCCCACATCCTGCTTTGTCTTGTCAGCTGCTACTTTTTTTTTCTTTCCTCCATTCCAGGCTGGGCTGTAGCTGCTCCCATAAAAGGATCACACTTTGTGTTCCATGCAGAAGGAGCCCAGAACACTTCCAGGCATATCCTTGGAGCTCAAGACAGGTTGTTCAGCTAGGCCAGAGAAGAGAGGGATCTGCTCATTTCCAGCCCTGCAGGCCTATCAACTTTTATTATGTTCAGTTTCTCTAAGGGCACACATTCCTGTTCACATTGCCTCAGGTTATCCTATTAGGAAACAAGACCAATGGAACAGAGCCTCATCACTTCCTCTCTCCCAACTCACAACAACAACAACAACAACAACGAACAGACACACACACACACACACACACACACACACACACACACACACACAGATCGTTTCAGCTCTGCTCCCAGTCTGCCTTAGAGAAACACTCTACTGTGTACAAAGAGGCATTTACAAAGACATTCACTGCAATACTATAATAATCAAGGGAAACAACATAAATATCCATCACCAAGGCACTAATTAAATACATTATGGTATATACATACAAAAATTCGGCCTTTGAAAACATGAGCTATTGGCCAGGCACGGTGGCCCATGCCTGCAATCCCAGCACTTTGGGAAGCTGAGGCAGTCGATCACCTGAGGTCAGGAGTCTGAGACCAGCATGAACAACATGGTGAACCCCTCTCTCTACTAAAAATACAAAAATTAGCCAGGAGTGGTGGCAGTCACCTGTAGTCCCAGCTATTTGGGAGGTTAAGTCAGGAGAACCACTTGAACCCGGGAGGTGGAGGTTGCAGTGAGCCGAGGTCGCACCACTGCACTTCAGCCTAGGCTACAAAAGCAAGATTCTGTTTCAAAAACCAAACAAATGAACAAAAATAAAAACACAAGCTATCATGAAAAGAGGTTTTTGATCTATTAGAGCTATTATTGAGTCACAGAACAATGTGTATAGTGTGATCCCATTTATGCATAAAAATATCCGTACTTTTACACATATGTTTATAGGTCCCTAGAAAAGGAGACAAATGCACAGCAAACTGATAACTGGTTTATCTCTGAAGAGAGGACCAGGGTCAGAGAAGAAAGTAAAGAGAGAATTTTTACTTCTTAATGTAAATATTTTTATATATTTTTGTATTCTTTTATTTTTTAATGAGCCCGAATTACTTTTGTAATTATATAAAATAGTAAAAATAAAAAAAAAAGAAGGATGAGGAGGAGAAACAAAAAGAGGAAGAAAAGGAGGAAGAAGAGAAGAAAGGAGAAAAATAGGATGGATCTCAGAGAGAATGTAGATAGGTCGGGTAACAGAATCTGGATCCAAATTTAAGACAAGCCCAAATAATAGTAAAGCTGAAAAGTAGAACAAAGGGAAGAATTATACTTGAGTCCAAATATCCAGCCTCATGGAGAAACAGGTAGGAAAGATGTGGCTTAGTAGCAGCATAGCTATAAAGATCTGTGAGGTTTTACTTGATAATAAACGCCATAAATGTTAGCAATAAGGTGTGGCTGCCAAGAGAGTTCATTCAAACCCAGAAGACTAGTGTCTGGGAAAAAGGGAACAGTGCTATCTTCTTCTTCCCTAGTCACACCCCATTTGAGGAACTGTATCCTGCTGTGACCCCTACTTTAAGTAGGACACACACACACTAGGGTCTTTCCATAGGGGAGTGAGCTGGCTAGAGAGGGGGCTGGCATCCAGGACACATGAGGAACAGTTGAAGCATCTGAGTTTGTTTCACTTTGAGAAGATTCAGGGAGATGTCTATGTCTTCTTCTGAATCAGACTTCTGAATGCCAAGAGGCAGAACTGGAACCAATGGGAGAAAGCCACAGTGGGACACAAGGGAGAAGGTTCTTATAGTCACAGCTGTCCAAAACTGGAGAGAGTCACTCAAAATGTATTGAGGTCCTCATAATTGAAAGTGTGTGAATCAAAGTTAGATGACCCAATACTCTGAGAGGTTGAAGAGAAAATGTCTATGCCCTAAGGGTCTATAAAATCAATATGTTAAAAGCCCTCAAATAAAAACAGAGCCATTTTCAAATCATTATGTCATTTACTACCAAGAACATCTTAGGTAATCAGAGTATATGTCAATCCCTAATTGACAGATAAGGTAGCTGAGGCTCAAAGAAGTAAGATCACTTGGCCAAGATCCCACTATAAGTAGGGTCTTGAAACAAGCCTATTTCACTTTATTATTCATCCATTCATTCATTCAACAATTTTGTGTGTGTATGCCTACTATACAAAAGGCACTGTACTAGGCTCTGTGTACACAGACATGAAAAAGCAAATTTTTCTACCCTCACAGGGCTCACAACCTAGTGACGGAGACAAAGAAACAGGAATACAGTATATTCTTTTCATCAGTCCCCACATCCTAAGTGTTGAAGTATGGGGATCAAAGACTTCGTCTCAGCAAGGCCAATAAAAACTATTAGTCCAGCATAAAAAGCCCCCACCTACAAGGCCCTGATAAAACAGCCGTAAGTGACTGGACAAGGAACAGAAAGGAGGATGGCTCAGGGCTTTGAGCAGACCCCTCTCCTCTTACTAAGGCCTCCATGAGAGCACAACCCAAAAACTCCTGCTGGCCACTGGTGGTATACTGTATATGCTTTATTCATACATATATGCCTTTTATTTCTGTTTTTTTTTATTTCTGTTTTATTTCTGTTTTTTGTTTTTTGTATATGTTTGAGGGAAAGAGAGAGATAGAAGGTGCCACCGTAAAAACAGTGAATTTGGAAACAGAAGACCTGGTTTTAGTCTATTTTTCCAATAACTAGTTCAGCAACTTTAAGTAAATCAATTGATTAACCCAAGCCTCAGTTTCCTGTAAAAATTGAGATAATAATAACAGCTACCTCCTAGGATTGTTTGTCAGGATGATATATAAGGTCGGATGAGATGCGTCTTTGCAAACCATAAAATGCTTGCACATAGAAAAAAGGTGATCATAGCTATGTATATTTGGTATATAAATGTAGGTTCTGAAGTCTTCCTGGGCCCAGATGTGCCTTTGTTTGGCCATGTGTATGTTATCCGTGCAAACAGGCTCCCTTACTTGCCTGTTTTTGTGCCCATTTGCTTGTATGTGTGTTGTTGGGCCTAATATGTATTTCCAAGACAGCCTAATATATCATAGCCCCTTCCTCCCATCACTTACCTTCCTAAAACACTTTTTCTCATTCTTTACCCCTAGTCTCAGACCAGAACACATTTTAACATT
>NW_016107778.1:133148-145562 GCF_001604975.1 Cebus imitator
TGGTTTATATTCAGCCTAGCCATATGTTTACATGCAGATGTGGGCTCATATGTGGCTGGGTCTCAGTTGGGAAATTGCAGGGCCCTCCCCCGGGTTTGAAGTGCCCCTTCAAACCATCCACATCATGTGTTCTTGGGCCTTTCCAGTGGCTCCAGAGGATGTGGTGTTGGCAAAATAATGCCACAGGGGAAGAGGAGAAGCTATTCTCCAGTTTCCTGTCGCACATGCACCACTCCCAATTCCCCAGCCTCCACTTCTCTAAGATTTTGGGATTGGGGGCCAAGAGGTCTGGTTCTACTTTCTGCAGACCAACAAAGTCCTAAATATACTGCCAGATGACTGGGTCTGAAGACATCCAGCCATTTATTCTGAGTATCAGAATGTTTGGGAGAAGAGAGAGAGCCCAGTGTTTAACCTATAGAACCTCTGAATCTTAGAGCATGGTCCTTTATTACTGCCTAAATCCACCTCTCCCATAGCCTTGTGAAAGAGTAAAAACAGAAATCACAATCTTAAAATATTACACTTTTAATATCATCTAGCGTACATGTCCCAATTTTACAAGTGAGAAAACTAAGGCCAAGAGAAGTGAATGGACTTGCTCAGGGAAAAGATCAGTTCTCCTGACTCCTAGGCTAGGGTTCTTTCCCTTGGATCTCCAGACTCAAGAGCAATAAGAATCAAGCAAGTTAATAAAAAACGTACACTCCTATTGCTTGGAGTCATCTGAAAATAGACCCCGAGAAGTTCTTAGGGAGGGAGAAAAAATTACAGGGGCTTGCTGGTGGGTCTCTCTGCTGAGAGCAGACCTGCACCAAGTAACTACCATGGCTTGGGGCCAGACCTGAGAACCAGCTGCTTCTCTTGTTCAGCAACTGACCTGGAAGCTGGAGAGGTCTTACTCTCCCTGTGACATGGGTTCTGGATCTCCAACAAAAGCTCCTGAAGGCAAGGATGGTGGCTTGCATTCTCTTTTCATCTCCCAGAAACTTGCTCAGCTCCAGGCCTCCTGATTGAGGATACTTGCCATAGAGATGAAATCATCCTGGCTCTGTGGGCAAAGGTCTCTGTCTTGATGAACTGTCTGACTAGCTGCATCACTGAACTGCAAGTGCACCCACCTTTCTGTTCTCCACATTCTAGTTGTCCCCATCTTCCAGGGGGCTGGATTAGCACAGCACATCCCAAGGGTCGTGGGCTTGCCTGCTGGCCTAGGGAGGTTGCTTCCCATCCTCAGGGCTCTGACTTCATAGACTGCACAGGAGATGAAAGTAAAGGTAATGAAATCCCTTCAGCTCATCACATTTACTCATCTGTCATCTCGTTTACTCTGGCAAAATTTTCTGCTACCTGAGCTCTTTCATTTCCTTGGCAAGGCTGGTCTTGGGTTGCTTCCACTTCCTGATCCATGCTATGCCTTTTCCACCTTAGAGTCCTAGCAGATGCTGTTTCTTCTGCCTGATACACTCTTCCATGAACATCCTTCCTCTGGCTTTTTGCATGGCTACTCCTGCCCTTCCTTCGGGTCTCAGTTTAAACACTACAGCCGGGTGCAATGGCTCACGCCTATAATTCTAGCACTTTGGGAGGCAGAGGCAGGTGGATCACCTGAGGTCGGGAGTTCGAGATCAGCGTGACCAACACAACGAAACCCCTTCTCTATAAAAAATGCAAAATTAGCCGGGCGTAGTGGCGCCTACCTGTAATCCCAGCTATTTGGGAGGCTGAAGCAGGAGAATCACTTGAACCTGGGAGATGGAGGTTGCTGTGACCCGAGATCTCATCTTTGCACTCCAGTCTGGGCAACAAGAGTGAAACTCCATCTCAAAAAATAAAAATAAATAAATAAACATGAAAATAAAATTATAAATGGTTCTATTATAAAGACACATGCCCACATATGTTCATTGTGGCACTGTTTACAATAGTAAAGACCTGGAACTAACCCAAATGCCCATCAATGATAGACTGGACAGAGAAAGTGTGGCATATATACACCATGGAATACTATGCAGCCATAAAAAACGATGAGTTCGTGTCCTCTGTAGGGACATGGGTGAATCTGGAAACCATCATTCTTAGCAAACTGACACAGAACAGAAAATCAAACACCGCATGTTGTCACTCATAGGCGGGTGTTGAACAGTGAGAACACATGGACACAGGGAAGGGAGCATCACACACTGGGGTCTGTTGGGGGAGACTAGGGGAGGGACAGCAGGGGGTAGGGAGTTGGGGAGGGATAACATGGGGAGAAATGCCAAATGTAGGTGATGGGGATGGAGGCAGCAAACCACATTGCCATGTATGTACCTATGCAACAATCCTGCATGTTCTTCACATGTACCTCAGATCCTAAAGTGCAATAAAATATATATTAAAATAAATATATAAATAAGCATGAAAATAAAATAAATTAATAAATAAATAAAAATAAGGCTGAGCACGGTGACTCATGCCACCCACTTATAGTTTGAACTAATATATTTTATCTATGTATTTACTTGTTTAATATCTACCTCCCTGCAGTAGGCAGAATACGGCACCCTCAACATACCCACATCCTAATATTTTTTTCTTTTTTCTTTTTTCTTTTTGATGGAGTCTCACTCTGTCACCCAGGCTGGAGTGCAGTGTTGTGATCACAGGCTCACTGCAAACTCCGTCTCCCTGCAACCTCCGTCTCCCAGGTTCAAGCTATTCTCCTACCTCAGCCTCCCAAGTAACTGAGGCTACAGGCACACACCACGACACCCAGCTGATCTTTGTATTTTCAGTAGAGACAGGGCTTTACCATGTTGGCCAGGCTGGTCTCGCACTCTTGACCTCAAATGATCTGCCCACCTCAGCCTCCCAAAGTGCTGGAATTACAGGCATGAGCCACTGCGCCCGGCCTCTAATTTTCAAAACCTTCTAACATGTTATGCTATATTACAAAGAGAAATAAAGGTTGCAGATGGAATTAAGGTAGTTAATCGGCTGACCTTGAGATGGGAAGATTATTCTAGAATACCCTTGTGGGCCCTGTAATCACAAGGGTCTTTAGAAGTGGAAGGGTGGAAGAGGGAGGCATGAGAGGATGTCAGAGTGATGCAGAGTGAGGATTTGACCTGCTATTGCTGGCTTTGAAGAGAGAAGGGATCACAAGCCAAGGAGTGCAGGCAGTCTCAATAAGCTGGAAAAGACAAGGAAAATGATTCTTCTCTATAGCCTTCAGAAGGAAATCAGCCCTGCTGACCCATTTTAAACTTCTGACCTCTAGAACTATAAGAAAATTGTTGTTTTAAGCCACTAGTAATTTGTTACGGGACACATGGAAAACTAGTACATTCCCCCATTAGATCATGATTTTGATGAGGGCAGGAAATAGGTCTGTTCTACTCACCATCATATCCCCAGTATACAGTGTAGTACCCAGCACGAAGTAGGACCTCAATTAATATTAGGTTAAATAAATGAAAGAAGCCTGGGCACGCCTTACGGATCCTGCCTCCATAATGCCCCATAATGTGGGGTGCCATTTCATCCAAGAGGCTGAGCGCGAAGGAGGCTGATACCTCCGCAGCCAGAACCTGTTGGGAGAGAAGCTGGAAGCCTGAGAACACCTACATCTTTTATTTCTCAGAAAGGAGCCCTGTTGGCTGGGTGCGGTAGCTCATGCCTGTAATCCCAGAACTTTGGGAGGCCAAGGCAGGTGGAGCACTGGAAGCCAGGAGTTCGAGACCAACATGACCAACATGGCAAAACCCTGTCTCTACTAAAAATACAAAAATTAGCTGGAAATAGTGACGTGCACCTGTGGTCCCAGCTACTTGAAAGGCTGAGGCACGAGAATCGCTTGAACCCAAGAGGCGAAGGTTGCAGTGAACCAAGATTGCACCACTGCCATCCAGCCTGGGTGACAGAGTCTCACTCTGCCAGAAAGAAAGAAAAGAAAAGAAAGAAAAAAAGAAAAGGAAAAGAAAAGAAAGAAAAGAAAAGAAAGAAGGAAGGAGGGAGGGAGGAAGGGAAGGAAGGAAGGAAAGAGAAAGAAAGAAGAGAGAGAGGAAGGAAGGAAGCCTGTGGAGTCTATATTAACCACCTGTCTATCCACACAACAATGTGCACGTGTTCTTTTTTTTATACCTATATATAAAGAGAAACGATGATTCTAATCCAAGAACCTTTATGGGAGCACCAGAGTGTGTTGTGTGCAGTGCCAGGAGCTTGTGCATGTTATTTGTGGATGGTGGTGATAATGGTCTGTTTTCACATGTTATCTTTTTGTTATCTAATTTGCTCCTTGCTTTGGTGGGGTAGGGATTCCTAGTCCTACTATGAAAAGGCTAAGACAAAGTATGAGCCCTGCCCAAGGACACACAGCCAATGAGCTAGAACCCAGCTCTCCAGACAGGCACTATGCCAAATTATATACATATACACATATATATGTACATATACAATTTATATACCTGGTAAAGCTACCACCTACCTGCACTTCTCTCTGACACACAAGCTTGCACACATTGGACCTATCTTGTCTCTTCCCCTAGGCCACATCTTGAGGATTCTACTTCTCCCTGATAAAGTAATACACTCTGCCTTTCTGCAGCCATCTTTACTTCCAGTAAAAAGAAGCAGCAAGTTGAGTAGAAAGGTCACGGGATTTGGTATGCCAGCCTAGATTCAGGTGTTCACTTGGCCACTTAACGGACAATGTGATCGTCGGCATTTTCTCTCATCCATACCCAGGTCTCACCTCTCATTTCCAGCCACATCTTTCATTTTATTTATTTTTTATTTTTATTTTTGAGATGGAGTCTCTCTCTGTTACCCAGGCTGGAGTGCAGCGGCGCAATCTTGGCTCATTGCAACCTATGCCTCCCGGGTTCACGCGATCCTCCTGCCTCAGCCTCCCAAGTAGTTGGGATTACAGACACACACCACCACATCTGGCTAATTTTTTGTATTTTTAGTGGAGACAGAGTTTCACTACGTTGACCAGACTGGTCTTGAATTTCTGAACTTGCGATCTGCCTGCCTCGGCCTCCCAAAGTGCTGGGACTACAGGCATGAGCCACCGCGCCCAGCCTATCTTTTCCTTTAAATGCAGCTGCATTTCTCTAGTCAGACCAGTGTCTTCATTGCCCATGCCCACTCCACACACACACACACACAAACACTCAACAATAACTATGATAAATATTTATTGAGTGCTTATTTTGTGCCAGGCATCTTGCTAAGCACTCAATATATATTATTAAGTAATATAATCCTCATAAAAACCTCAAATCATAGGTATAATTATTATTCCCATGTTATAGAAGAGGCAGCTGAAGCTGAGAGAATAACTTGCCCAAGGTCATTGGCACCTAAAGATGGTAGACTATGAGCCAAGATGCTCTGATACAGGACCCACGCTTGTAACCATTGTGCTCCTTTGGCTATTCTATTTTCACAAACACACACACACACCCTACTCATGCACACCTTGGAGCCTTTCCTCTAGGTATTTCTTTTGCTATGGTTTAATATGTGTGTCCCTTCCAAAATTTATGTTGAAACTTAATCCCCAATACAACAACAGTATTAATATGTGATTAGACCATGAAGTCTCTGCCCTCATGAATGAGATTAGAAACTTTATAAAAAGGCTGGAGGGAACTAATTAGGCCCTTTTTGCTTTTCTGTCTCTTCTGCCATGTGAGGACAAGGTGTTCAAGGTGCCATCTTAGAAGCAGAAATCAGGCCCTCACCAGACACAGAACCTGCCAGAGCCTTGATCTTGAACTTCCTGGCCTCCGGAACTATGAGGGGGTAAATTTCTAGTATTTATAAATTACCCAGTGTCACATATTTTGTTATAGCAGTAGAAGTGGACTAAGACATCTTCTTTCTGGAAAGTGGCATTGGGAGGTTGGGGGGAGAGAGAGTAATGAAGGTAGTGCCTTGGGCAAAAGGAACAAGATCTACAAAGTCCAGGAAGCAAGAGAGATCATGGAAATGTAGAGATCCACAAAAGATTGATGAGGATGAGCAGTAGGTTTCTGTAGCAAATAGGCACCAACTCACAGATGCCTCCACCTCAACATTTCCAAAAACTTGTTCTTTCTTTTCTTTTTTTTCTCTTTCTCTCTTTCTTTCTTTCTCTTTCTTTCTTCTTTCTTTCCTTCTTTCTTTCTTTCTTTCCTTCCTTCCTTCTTTCTTTCTTTCCTTCTTTCTTTCTCTCTCTCCCTCCCTCCCTCTTTCTTTCTTCTTTCTTTCTCTTTCTTCCTTCCTTCCTTTCTTTCTTTCTTTCTTTCTTTCTTTCTTTCTTTCTTTCCTTCCTTCCTTCCTTCTTCTTTCTTTCCTTCCTTCCTTCTTCTTTCTTTCTTTCCTTCCTTCGTTCTTTCTTTCTCTCCCTCCCTCATTTCCTTCCCTCCTTCCTTCCTTCCCTCTCTCCCTCTTTCTTTCTTTCTTTTTCTTTCTTTCTTTCCTTCTTCTTCTTCTTTCTTTCTTTCCTTCCTTCGTTCGTTCTTTCTCTCCCTCCCTCCCTCCCTCCTTTCCTTCTCTTCTTCCTTCCCTCTCTCCCTCCTCCTTCCTTCCTTCCTTTCTTTTTAGAAATCAGGGAGTCTCTCTGAGTCTACTCTGATTCAGGAGGCTACCCCAAAAAAATAAAAAGAAAAAAAAGGAATAGAAGCAGGGTATCTGTCACTCAGGCTGGAGTATAGTGGCAGAATCACGGCTCACTGTAGCCTTAAACTCCTGGGTTCAGCCTCTAGAATAGCTGGGACTACAGGTGCATGTCACCACACCAGGATAATTGTTTTATTTTTTTGTAGAGATGGAGGTCTTTCTATGTTGCCCAGGCTTGCCTCATACTCCTGAGCTCAAGCAGTCCTCCCACCTCAGCCTCCCAAAGTGCTGGGATTATATGCATGAGTGATCATGCCAGGCCTCAAAAACCCTTCTGATCATTCCTTTCCTCAAACATGTCCCCTTCCAGAGCTCTAAGAGTCATCTTTAACATCTTCTTCTTCCTCACCTCCACCCCTACTTTCAACCCATTGCCAAGTTCTATCAATAAGCCATTCTAAAAACTTTCATATCTGTCTGCTTCTTTCTATATCCACTGCCACTACCCTGGTCCCAGCCCAGTAAAATGGACAACTGCAGCAGGTAACTAACTGATTTCCCCATAGCCTTTTTGGCTCTCCTCCATCCATTGTCCACAAAGAAGCCAGAGAAACTTTTTCGATTGCAAAATTATGTCATTCTCCAGCTTAAAAACCTTCAATGGCTTCTCCCCTGTGCTTTTATGAAGAAAAGAATCTTTGTGTGGCCTTTACAAGGCATTGATAGTATGGCTCCTACCTATTTCTCTAGCCTCCCTCTATCAACTCTCCCTGTCACTGCTTGCACTCCAGCCACACTAGACATTTTTCCACCTCTAAAATGTGTTATGCTTCCTCCAATCCATCCCCCATGAAGGTCTTTGCATGCTATTGATTCTATAGGGGAGCACATGTTTCCTCACCTTCACCATTTACCTAGCTAACACCAATTCAATCCCTCCTTTACATCAAATATCACTTCTTGTGGAACTCTCTAAAACCCACGATATGTCAGGATCCCTACAATATGTCCTTAGAGAACTAAGCCCCCTTCTTCCAGAGAACTTACTATAATTTGCAAATATACAATTAATTGAATCTTGAGTTGATTAATGTCTGTGTTCCCAAGTAGAACATAAGTTCCATGAAGACAGCAACAGTGTTGGCTTTTTATCACTATTGAACACCAGTGTCTATGATAAGTAAGAGTGAATGAGAGGTGGTAAATTCACAGAGGACCTTGTACCTCATACTGGGGTCTTAAAAGCTACCCTCAGGGTAATGAGAAACTTCTTATAGCTTGTTTGGTTTTTTTTTTTTTTTGAAATGGAGTTTTGCTCTTTTTGCCCAGGCTGGAGTGCAGTGGTACGATCTTGGCTCACTACAACCTCCACCTCCCAGGTTCAAGTGATTCTCCTGCCTCAGCCTCCCGAGTAGCTGGGATTACAGGCATGCATCACCATGCCAGGCTAATTTTGTATTTTTAGTAGAGAAGGGGTTTCGCCATGTTGGACAGGCTAGTTTCAAACTCCTGACCTCAAGTGATCCACCCACCTCGGCCTCCCAAAGTGATGGGATTACAGGCGTGAGACACCACGCTCAACCAAAACTGCTTATAGTTTTAAAGCACGGAAGTGACTTGATCAGGTTTTTGTTTTTAGAAAAGATAATGTCACATGCCAAAGGAAGACAGAATTGAGGGGATGAGATGACATAGGGGATATAGAACTCAGTTTGGAAGCCATTGTAATAGTTCAGTCAAAAAATAATGAAGATCTGAGCTATGTTATCTCCTGTGGGCCATTCATCTCTCAACTCGTTCATCTCTCAACTCATTCCACAAATGATTTGAGGGAACTCGCCACAAGAAGGCAATAAAATTGTAAAATTAAATAAACACAACTTTAAAATCGGGATGACAGAATTCAAGATCAGGAAGTCAAAACTGAGGAAATCTGTTGAGCGGGGTAAGTAAAGAGGAGAAATTATTAAGAATAGAGTACAGACATGGAAGCCACAGGGCACATGCAACTGAACTGTGAAAAGGGACACCCAGTTTTTATTGCAGAAAAGGAAAAGACGTACTCATTCTTCAGTTCTGGCCTTGGATGGTAGTAGAGGTTGAATATCCCTTATCCAATATGCTTGGGACCAGAAGTGCTTTCTTTTCTTTTTTTTTTTTAATTGCATTTTAGGTTTTGGGGTACATGTGAAGAACATGCAAGATTGTTGCATAGGTACACACATGGCAGTGTGATTTGCCGCCTTCTTCCACTTCACCTATATCTGGCATTTCTCCCCATGCTATCTCTCCCCAACTCCCCACCCCATGCTGTCCCTCCCCATTTCCCCCCGACAGACCCCAGTGTGTAGTGCTCCCCTCCCTGTGTCCATGTGTTCTCATTGTTCAACACCCGCCTATGAGTGAGAACATGCGGTGTTTGATTTTCTGTTCTTGCGTCAGTTTGCTGAGAATGATGGTTTCCAGGTTCATCTACGTCCCTATAAACGACACGAACTCATCGTTTTTGATGGCTGCATAATATTCCATAGTGTATATGTGCCACATTTTCCCTGTCCAGCGTTTTCAAACTAGGATTTTTCCAAATTTTGGAATATTTGCATTATACCAATTAGGCATCTGTAATCCAAAAATTCAGAATTCAAAAGGCTCCAAAATCTGAAATTTTTTGAGTGCCGGCTTTTTGGATTAGGAATACTAGACCTATATTAGAAATGGAGATAAGAGGTTAAAATTGAGAGATTAAAGACTTATTATGGAACAGATAGGAATTAGTGATTAGAATCCCTATAATAGTACCAACTTGTGGAGCAGAAGGAAGAGGATGTGTTTTTGGACATGGTGAATTTGAGGTACCCATGAACCATCAAGGTGGAGGCAGCTGAGCAGTTTCATCTCAGTATTTCCTCCTTCGTCCCTGCTCTCCGTCACCTCACCATGCATTTCCTCTATGTTGGAGCCACACCTAAGCATTTCCACATAGGTTCAAAGATCTGTGTCTTTGAGCCTTCTGTTTCTCAGTTTTATAACCTTTTTCCACCTGACCAACTCATACTCACCCTTCACAACACAGGTCAAATGTCATTTTCTCTGAAAAGCTGTCCCCTTCACCCCCATTCCCCAAAGAAAAATTTCCTTTCTTCTCTGTGCCCCCACAGTGCTTTGGACACTCAACTCCCCCACAAACATGCTTTAGGGAAAATCCATGGGGGCAGAAAGAAAGAAAACTCTGTGCTACTGGGATCTAGGAGTAGGTGGGCTCATTACATGAAGCTCAGAAGAGAGGTAGGAAAAAGTCCACTGATGCAGATGAGAAGACAAATCAAAGCAGAGACCTTAAAGGATGTATGGTCAGAGGCCAATAGCTATCAGCTATCAGAGGCCAGGAGGGTCCTGATAGCTCCAGGCTCAGAGCAGCCTGGGAAGCACACTTGGGGAAGGATAGCGTAAAGGCCTACCAGCCTGGGCCTGGAGTCTACATGGCTCAGCCTAAACCAAGCCCAGACAGGGGAGGGTGGGGCTCGGCCTCCTCCCAGCCCAGTAGCCCAGGGATGACTCAGGGCTTGGCGTCAGCTCCAGTACTTAGCAGTTTGTGCTAGAAGAATTAGTGTTAGCTCTGTTCTGAGATTTGAGGTAACTCTGCAACTTTTCCATTGTTTTAAAAATCCCTCTCTGTTTGCTTGGAGTTATGAGTGGCTATTTACAGGGGAAAGCCCAAATTCCATAGCAAGGCATATATGATCAGCCTCATCTCCTGTCCAATCACCCAGCTCTCCAGTCATCCCAAACCCTGGACTGGACTGAAAGGGCCATGTTGTCTGCCTCCTCTGGGTCATTGGACATGTTGTTTCCACTGCTTAGTATGTCCTTCCCCTAACGGCTTCCCCCACTTACCTGGAGGACTAATGCTTTTATTCTAGTCTCAGCTCATCTCATCTGAGAAGTCCCTGACCATAGCTGCTTCCCCATTCTGAATTTGATTCCCTTGAGCTTCCTTTTCTCTCTGTATTCAAGGAGTGTTTGTGGGAGAAATAAAACACAATGTCTCTAAAAAGGACATATGGGATTATGGGGGTCAGAGAGGTGGTCGGGTAGTGATATGCAGTTCTGAGATGAAGGAGGTGGACTTCATGATGTGTTAAGTTTGAATCCCAGCTCTGCCACTAATGAGCTGGATGGTCTTGAATCAGTTATTTTAACCTCTGTAGGCCTCCATCTTTCTATCTGCTTGATGGTAGGCTAGGACTAAGAGGTGTCTATGGTCCCTTCTACCTCTGATATTCTAGGATTTAGGGGAAGAGGTAAAGGAACTCATGGGAGAGAAGAAAAGGATATATGAAAGCAAGCCTACCACTACAATGGACGTTACAGATTTAATTGGCAAGCATCCTGTGACCTTTTCAGCCTGGCAGGTACTGCTTATTAATTACAACATTCCATCCTGAAGTGCCATACAGATCACTGGGCCCTTTCGCTAATGTTATTCCGTTTTGCAGCAGCCAGTGAGTGAGGCAGAACAAGCATTTAAAGGCTGGCCCCATTTTACAGAAGAGAAAACTGAGGGAGAGAAAAAAGTAGTTGTCCCAACCAGTGCTCAAATCACTTAAGATTTAAATACTTGCAGTCACTCTATGTAGGGTGACCAGCATTTCCAGTTTGCTGGGAATGCAGAACTTTCAGTTTCAAAACCAGGAAAGTCCCAGGCAAACCAGAAAGTTGTGTCACCTTACATAGGTAATTAGCTTTCCAGCCCTCAATCACCCTTGAGACAAGGGGCCATAGCTGGGGAGCAATGGAGTAGTACCATACCTTCCCAGTAGGTCCCACCTGACAGGGGACCAAGAAGCTAATCCAACACCTTTTTCTTCTCCCTCAAACTAGATTACATCTAAGTAGGCTTCTCTTGGTTTAGTGATTCATAACCTTGGCTGCACTTTAGAATCACTTGGGAAGTTTTATAAAAACAGCTATGTCTGGACCCCATCCCAGGCCAATTAAATTAGAACTTTCTAGCCTTAGTAAAGTTGCTAGAACTTTCTACCATCAATATTTTTAAAAGCTGTCTGGATGATTCGAACGTGCAGCTGGGCCTAGGAACTATGGAGTCTAGCTGTTCTAAGCTTTAACCAGAGTACTTGGTCCCTTGAATAGAAAAACCCCTCCCCAAAATTCTCTTCCCGCTCTTGCCTTGCCCAGCCTCCCAGCATACAAAACTTCCTCTAGACACTCAGAAGCAGTCCTGTGCAGAATACAGAAGCCCTTCCCCACCCCTCTCCTTTCCTGGCAGCTTAAGGTGACCCCCTTCTCGGAATTATTGGCATTTTTGTAAAGGAATTTTGGAAAGCATTCAAGATTCAAAGTACATGGCAGTAATGAAAAATCAGACATTGGGGAAGTATCTTGAAACAAGGGAATAGGTCTAGTGTCCTCGGGAATCACACCACCTAGGTAACCACCAACCTATTTAGCCTAATAGCAGAGCCAAGTTAAACCCTCTGACTCAGAAGGGAAGAGGAGGGAGGAGTTCTAATCTAAGGGCTAGAAGTCCTGGAGTTTCCATAGGCCAGATGCCTGAGTTAAGGGAGAAGTCTGTGGGATGGGGTGGCTAGGGAGGGGAGATCTCACTGAGGAAATAGGGGTGGGAAGCTAAAATGACTGGCCTTTGCTCTAATTCCCTGCAGGTCCCATTGGTCTTTTTTCCCTGAGGCTCCTGCCCTTACCTTTCTCATAAGCCTCAGGCAGGCCACGCACATCCACATTTGTCAAGTCTGAGTGTCTCAAAAACTAGAAAAGAATGGACTCAGAGTGGTCATCTAACTC
>NW_016107778.1:146388-150232 GCF_001604975.1 Cebus imitator
CTTTGTCTTTGTGTATACTTACTATTATTTTTTTTGAGACCAAGTTTCACTCTGTCACTCAGGCTGGAGTGCAGTGGCATGATCTCGGCTCACTGCAACTTCTGCCTTTCAGGTTCAAGTGCTTCTCCTGCCTCAGTCTCCCAAGTAGCTGGGATTACAGGCACACATCGTCATGCCCGGCTAATTTTTGTACTTTTAGCAGAGACGTAGTTTCGCCATGTTTGCTAGGCTGATCTCAAACTCCTGACCTCAATTGATCTGCCTGCCTTGGCATCCCAAAGTGCTGGGATTACAGGCATGAGCCACCGTACCTGGCTTATCATTTCTTTTGAATTTGCTTTAATTTAACTTTTGCAACACAAAATAATTTATTTTTATGTATTCAACTCTATCAATAAAATAATACTTATTATTTCTGACTTGCGATAAGTTTTTTTGTTTAAGACAGATTCTTGCTCTGTCGCCTACACTGGAATGCAATGGCGTGACCTTGGCTCACTGCAATCTCTGCCTCCCAGGTTTAAGCAATTCTCCTTCCTTAGCCTCCCAAGAAGCTGGGATTACAGGCATGAGCCACCACGCTCAGCTAATTTTTGTATTCTTAATAGAGACGGAATTTTGCCATGTTGACCAAGCTCGTCTGGAACTCCTGACCTCAAGCAATCTGCCCACCTTAACCTCTCAAAGTGCTGGGATTACAGATGTGAGCCACTGTGCACACCCCTGTGCTAAGATTATGAAATTACTAATCGCTGGGTGCGGTGGCACGTGCCTGTAGTCCCAGCTACTCGGGAGGCTGAAGTGGGAGGATTGCTTGAGCCCAGGAGTTCTGGGCTGTAGTGCGCTATGCCGATCAGATGTCCGCACTAAGTTCGGCATCAATATGGTGACCTCCCGGGAGCAGGGGACCACCAGGTTGCCTGAGGAGGGGTGAACCCACCCAGGTCGGAAACGGAGGAGGTAAAAACTCCCGTGCTGATCAGTAGTGGGATCATGCCTGTGAATAGCCACTGCACTCCAGCCTGGGCAACATAGCGAGACCCCGTCTGTGAAAAATAAAAATAAAAATAAAAATTACTAATCCATATTCCTTTCTAGTACATTTAGGCCACCATACCTTTCCTCCTCTTTTCTCTTCCCTCCATCAGAACTCACCATCTGCTACCCACTCCCTTCTGCTTCCTGCTAGGTGACTGATAGATTAAAGCTGATAAACTGAGATATGCTAATATCAGGCCACCGGGTATGCTGTCCTGACATTTTAATAGGGAATTATAGGAGAAGAAAGTGTTATCCCATAAGGGTATCTCTCTAATGGTGACATTTGGAGTGCTGAAACAGGTATGTGAGGGAAATGATTTGGAGGCAGCAGATTGAGGGAAGTGGGATGGCTTAATAGAAAGGGTATCCAGTTTCAAAATGAACAAATCTGCATTCTGAGTCCCCACACTAGCTATGTGATGTCGACAATTTATTTCCCTTCCTAAGATCCAGTTTCTTTATCCATAAAATAAGAAGACTACTATGTGCTCTTTTTTTTTCTTTGTTTTGATACGAAGTCTCCCACTGTCACCCAGGCTGTAGGGCAGTGGTGTGATCTCAGCCCACTGCAATCTCCGCCTCCTGGGTTCAAGCAATTCTCCTGCCTCAGCCTCCTGAGTTGCTGGGACTATAGGCGTGCGCCACCACGCCTGGCTAATTTTTCTGTATTTTTAGTAAAGATGGGATTTCTCCATGTTGGCCAGGATGGTCTTGATCTCCTGACCTTGTGATCTGCCCGCCTTGGCTTCCCAGAGTACTGAGATTACAGGCGTAAGCCACTGCGCCCGGCCTACTATGTGTTCCTTATGGTTGTCACTTGTTTGCCTTAAGTGTCCTTCCTTTCTGGTCTCTTTCACTGGGGTACCCCTAGCATCTAGCACAGCACCAGGCAGATAGTAGGTGCTCACTAAATGTTTATAATCTGAATTAATGGACATGTGAGAAAGTAGCTGGCAAACAGTAGGTTCTATGTACAGTGGGTCTCGTACTTACCTTCCTTCTCAGAATCCTCCCAGATCATGCCTAGCCTTCGTCTACCTCTCATGAAAGAAAGCTCTTACATTTCTACTTCCTCCAACATCAAACAGTTAGGGACTGCCTTCTGTTTCCTGATTAAGCTATTGAGGTAACCAAGAACCCCTGTACTAAGGAGGATCTGGAGTCAAAGACTTCACTCTGTTTCCCTTGGTGGGGCAGGTCTTGCTGTCCAGGAGGAGCCAGTCTTCTCCAAGAGCACCACACAATACCCACATGCTGGCTTAGAAGCCAGCAGTCCTGGAGTCCATGCCCTTCCCACTTCGCTGGCAGACAGAAAACCTCCAACTTGGGAGATTCATATTTGGGTCCTGGCTCTTTCATTTATTTACCTTGCAACCTTAGAAAATGAACTTTCAGGCCAAGCATGGTGGCTCACACCTGTAATCCCAGAACTTTGGGAAGCTGAGGCGAGTGGATCACCTGAGGTCAGGAGTTCAAGACCAGCCTCGGCAACATGGTGAAACCCTTATCTACTAAAAATACAAAAAATTAGCTGGGCATGATGACATGCACATGTAATCCCAGCTACTCAGGAGGCTGAGGCAGGAGAATTGCTTGAACCCGGGAAGTGGAAGTTGCAGTGAGCCAAGATCATGCCATTGCACTCCAGCCTGGGCAACAAGAGTGAAAGTTCATCTCAAAAAAGAAAAAAAAGAAAATGAACTTCCACTTTTCTGGACCTCTATTGATTCTTCTGAAAAATGAACCTTATAATACTTGCCTTATTTCCTGCAGGAGGAGCAAGTGAGATATCAAAAGGCCCACAAATTTGTTCTAGCATACAGAGTTATTTAATTGCATTTTTACCATAACATCTTGCAGTAAGTATCATGAGGCCTGTATTACAGGGTGTGTAACTGAGACACAGGAGGTGAAGTAACTTGCTGAAGATCATGCTAGAAAATGGCAGAGCTAGATTCAAATCCAGGTCTTTCTGGGCGGGTGTGATGGCTCACACCTGTAATCCCAGCACTTTGGGAGGCTGAGGTGGGTGGATCACTTGAGATCAGGAGTTTGAGAGCAACCTGGCCAATTTGGTGGAACACTGTCTCTTCTAAAACTACAAAAAATTAGCCTGGCATGGGCACATGCTTATAATCCCAGTTACTTGGGAGGCTGAGGTGGGAGGATCACTTGACTCCAGGAGTTGGAGGTTGCAGTGAGCTGAGATCATGCCACTGCATTCCACTCTGGGTGACACTCTGGGTGACTCTGTCTCAAAAAAAAAAAAAATCCAGGTATTTCTGATTACAGCTGCTCCTACTAAATGCCAAGTACTATGCTAGACACTGCGGATGTCACCATCAATAATTCCTGGTTCTTCAAGGTACTTATAGTTTAGTAGGGGAAGCAGATGTATAAATAGACTATCAAGGCACAGAGTGATAAATACCATGGCAGAAAATAGAAATGCTATGGGAGAGTGGAAAGGGACCACAAAAAGTTGGAGCTTAAGTCAAGTCTTAAAGAGTGAGCAGGAGGCCAGGCATGGTGGCTCACGCTTGTTATCCTAGCACTTTGGGAGAACAACGCTGGCGGATCACATGAGGGTGGGAGTTTGAGACCAGCCTGACCACCATGGAGAAACCCCGTCTCTACTAAAAATATAAAATTAGCTTGGTGGGGTGGCACATGCCTGTCATCACAGCTACTCGGGAGGCTGCGGCAGGAGAATCTCTTGAACCCAGGAGGCAGAGGTTGTGGTGAGCCGAGATCACGCCATTGCACTACAGCCTGGGCAACAAGAGCAAAACTCTGCCTCAAA
>NW_016107778.1:151927-153195 GCF_001604975.1 Cebus imitator
TCTCCATGTTGGTCAGTCTGGTCTCAAACTCCTGACCTCAGGTGATCTGCCCACCTCGGCCCCCCAAAGTGCTGGGATTACAGGTGTGAGCCACTGCGCTTCGCTTTCCCTTCCCTCTTCACAGATATTATATAGCACCCTACCTGGTCTTCACATATAACTATCGAAGGGGCAATATTAGCTGACCTCTAGGATCCCTTCTAGTTTGGATACTTCAGGGTCTTGGGAATTGAGGCACGTGTTATTGATCCCTTTCCACTCTCTGGATGGCTCCTCATCTGCTGCCACTACTCTCCTCTCTTTCATGATGTTCCAATCTGGGGGCAGCGTTACTATTGTTTTGTCAGTAGCTGGTGGAAGCTGAGGAAGAATACAGGACAGGCTACAGCTGTGCTATCTTCAATGAATCTTTTGGCATCCCAGACTGAATGGAGCGGGTAGCCTTCTGGGATATTTTGGAAGCTTCCAAAAATAGCCTCAAGGCCTCAGGCAGAGAGTGTAGGGCTGGGACAGCATTGGAACTCACAGTCTTTGCCAAGTTCCCACCCCAGGCTCTGTCTCCTGACTGAATAAACTAGCTTTCCCTCCTTTTTCCTTAACTGTCTGCTGGACTGCCCCCACCCAAGCCTGAAAAGTTCAAATTTAGCCCTGAGTCACCATTTCTATCTCCTCTGGAGAGAGAGCTCTGGATATAACAGCTTATCCTCTCCAAAGGTCCCTGTGGATTCTGGGATGGGAAAGAAAATGAGACAGACAAAGACAGGGAGAGGTTGAGACTGAGAAATACACCCATAGATGTCAAAAAACAAAAAGAGAGACTGAAGTATGGGGAAGAGAAAGAAGAAAAGACAAGAGACAGAGCAACAGAAAGGAAAAGACAAAAGAGAGAGTCCAAGAGACTGGGGCAAAGAAGGAGAAAGACTCAACAACAGAAAGGAATACAGTGGATAAGAAAAAATAAGAGAGGTAGGAAAAAGTTTACAGAGTCAGAGATAAGCAGAGAAAAAGGAAGAGTAAGAACCATAAAGACAGAATAGAAAAGGAACCTCAATTATTTGTCCTGCCCTAAACCCTTGCATCAGGCCAACAGTCTGGGCTGGAGGCTTGGCCTGAGCCCTGGGAGTGGTCCCTGTGGAGTCCAATGCTCGAGGGGTACTGACAGGGCTCCCAGAGGCCATAACAGACAGATGGCCCAAGGTAAGTGAGCCCAAGCAGCAGTGAGCCCAAGCGGATCAGGCACTCATATCCACCATGTGTTGCAGATGTGT
>NW_016107778.1:153420-155584 GCF_001604975.1 Cebus imitator
TTTTAGTAGAGACAAGGTTTCACCATGTTGGTCAGGCTGGTCTCGAACTCCTGACCTCAGGTGATCCACTCACCTCGGCCTCCCAAAGTGCTGGGATTACAGGTGTGAGCCACCTCACCTGGCCTTCAATGGCTTATTATAGTTTTTCTTTTGCATTACATATGGACAGGTGCATTACAATCTATTCATCATCTAGGCCTCTAAAGCCTTCATCTGGCCCTGCCACCATGGCTTTGGCTTGCAGTGTAGGGTGATGGGAAGGACATGCTCCCCTCCTGGACATGTTTCAATGCCTCTCTGGCTGTTCTCAGTTCTCTTTGCCAAGCCAAGGATTATTGTGTCCCTTGGACAGCAATAGATTCTTTTTAGCATAAAATTCTCCTTTGTGATGTGGTCATGGGGGCTAGTCAGGGGAAACAAGGAGATGAGTGAAAGGAATTGATAAAGAAGGTGAAGAAGATCGCAGAGCGGTTTGGTAGTTCATTGGGGTAGCTTCGTTTCTTTGCTTGGCAACTGCGGCTCTCCCTTGGGCAGTGGAAGTGGAAGTTTCAGAGAAGTGGCCTACAACTTCGGTGTTGGGTAAAAGAAAAGGGCCTGAACCAAGCAGACTGCTCGTAAATCCACTGGTGGGAAAGGACACTCCCCCGTCCCCAACAAGCCGCCCCCGCAAACAGCTGACCGCGAAAGTCGCCAGGAAAAGCACCCCCTCTACCGGCGGGGTGAAGAAGCCTTATAGCTACGAGCCTGGGACTGTGGAGCTTTGAGAAATTCGTTGTTACCAGAAGTCGACCGAGCTGCTCATCTGGAAGCTGCCTTTCCAGAGGTTGGTGAGGGAGATCACGCAGGCTTTCAAAACCGACCGGAGGTTTCAGAGCGCTGCCATCCGTGCGCTGCAGGAGGCTAACAAAGCGTACCTGGTGGGTCCGTTCGAAGATACTAACCTGTGCTATCCACGCTAAAAGAGTCACCATCATACCCAAAGACATCCAGTTGGCTTGCCGGATACGGGGAGAGAGACGTTAAGTAAAGGCAGTTTTGGTGTTTTGTAGTAAATTCTGTAAAATACTTTGGTTTAATTTGTGACTTTTTTTGTAAGAAATTGTTTATAATATGTTGCATTTCTACTTAAGTCATTCCATCTTTCACTCAGGATGAATGTGAAAAGTGACTGTTCATAGACCTCAGTGAGGTGAGCACTGTTGCTCAGGAGTGACAAGTTGCTAATATGCAGAAGGGATGGGTGATATTTCTTGCTTCTCATGATGCATGTTTCTGTATGTTAATTACATGTTGCATAGCCATTAAGGTACTAGAATTGATAAATGTGTACAGGGTCCTTTTGCAATAAAACTGGTTATGACATGATCCAAGTGTTTAACAATTGGGGCTGTTAAGTCTGACCGTACATCATTGTGATAGAATGTGGGCTTTTTCAAGAGTGAAGATACAAGTCTTAACCACAGAGTAACTTACAGTTTCCTTTAAAAAAAAAAAAAAAAAAAAAGTAAACCTGGCAGCTACAGAATACACCATGTGCATTTATAATAGCTATTTAATATACTGTAGTGTCAACGTTTTTAAATTAAATGTCTTACATTCACAAATGGTGGGGAGTGTTGTCATTAAGGTGTGTGTAATTTAAAGTCCAGTTGGTTTTCTTCTGACTGCACTTGTTTTCATAGTAGTAAAATGCTATGCGCATTTATACCTCACATAAGTCCTCACTCGACAACATGTTAACTAACCCTCTAGTTGATAATGCAAACACTAACGGGGGGATTTTATTTATAAGGGCTCTAGAATAAAATACGAGTTATTTACACCAGCAGCATCTGTTAACTAATATTCTGAACTAGTTAGTGCAGCTTTTCATTGTGTTGTGGTTGATCTCATAACTAGGTTGAGTTTTTTCTCCTCTACTAAGAGGAAACAATACGGAAGTTCTTTCTTTGTGGCATTTGTATTATAAAAACTTGGTGCGAGGAGGAGCACAAAGCTCCAGCCCGCTGAACCTCTGCCAGTTAAGATGGTGTAGGCTGGGTGCGGTGTCTCATGCCTGTAATCAATCCCAGCACTTTGGGAGGCCGAGGAGGGCGGATCACGAGGTCAAGAGATCGAGACCATCCTGGCCAACATGGTGAAACCCCGTCTCTACTAAAAATAC
>NW_016107778.1:155714-159236 GCF_001604975.1 Cebus imitator
AAAAAAAAAAAAAAAAAAAAGATGGTGTTGGGTTAGGTTACATCTGGTTACTTTCCGGGGAAAATCACTTTTATAGGGATGGCCTTCCAAGTGGTTTTAAAATTTATCCTTCTATTGAAGTTTTTAGGTCAATTATGTATGTTGACTAAATTTAAAAATAAACTTGTTTATCCAAAATAAATAAATAAATAAAGAAGATGAAGAAGGGGGTGCGGTCTGGTGGTAAGACATTGGACTGAGTAAGTTTAAGGCCAAACTCTGCTCTTGAACTGCTGTGTGACATTGGACACATGACCATTCTTCTGAAACACAGCCTCTTTCTTAATAAAATGAGACTAATACCTATCATGTTAGAGTTCTCATGACATTTGTGTGAGAATGAACTATCCAAAACTACAAGTGTAAGAAGAGTTCCTTCCTATTATTACAAATACCTTTAGAGAATGTTAGACCATTAAAGGCTAACATACTCCCTGATACAGATGAGGCAATTAAGGCTCAGAGGAAAAAGAGACTGGCCCAAGGCAACACAGCCAATTAATGGCAGACCAGTCCTAGAATGCAGGTTTCCTTATCAGGGCAAAGCCTTCTGAATTTCACAAGAGCAAGGAAGAAGGAAAGAGCAAGAAAGCCTGTGAAAGGCCTGGGGAAATACAGGTCACACCGGGGCAGTGAGTTAAAGAATGGAAATCTGGATTTATTGTCTTAATAAGAACTGAGATGATGTGATTAATTGTTTATGGCCATGTTTGTGCTTTAGTGGTAGGTTAGAGAGGTATTGTAAATATGCCTAAGACATAAAGAGCTTTTTGTAACAGAAGCCCTGGAAAAAGGAGCGCGGCTAGCCTACCAAGGGTCCCACGAAGAAGTCAGCTCCTTTCTAGTGGACATCTGGGCAGAAATCTCTAGAAGAAAAGGGGTGCAAGAAAAGTCTCCACCTTGGTCAAATATCACTGTTGGGGATTCTGTGGCTCTCCAATGACTAGGGGTAAAGTCTAGACTCTTTTTTTGTACCAGGTAAGTCCTTGTTTGATCCCTCACAATGTCCTCCCCAGCTACATCCCTGGTTTATTCCCACTGCTACCTCCCTAACCTACAGCCATATTAAATCTGTGGCTAATATCATATGCTCTTCCTGTCCTCTCTGCCAGAAATGCATCCATGCCAGCCCTCCCGTTGCTTAGCTAACTTTTCCTTCGAGGCTTAGCTAAGGATTACTTCTCCTGAGACATCTTCCCTGACCATCCCTCATCTCCAGTCTGGAGTCCCGTAATTTTGGGATCATGACTCCTCCATTTGGCAATCTGGATTAACATTATTTGTTTCCACGTCTTTGTCTTCCATGAGATAATAACTATTTTGATGGCAGGGACGGTGTCATCTCTATGTATGTGGTAATAATTATAGCTAACATTTATCTAGCTGTGCCAGACACTTTGTACACACGAACCTTCACGTGAGTCCCACTGAGGTAGGTAATATATGCCTAAGTCAAACAATGAGACATCACTACACAGCTATCAGAATGACTAAAAGAGCAGTGACAACACCAACAATGTGAAGAAATTTCAGGAACTGAATCAGTGAAGGATGTGAAGAAACTGAATCACTCAAATGTTGTTGGGAATGTAAAATGATACAGTCACTCTGAAAAATAGTTTGGTAGTTTCTTATAAAACTAGAAATGCAGCTACAATGTGACCCAGCATGTCGTAGTCTATTTCTTTCTACCACAGACCGGATCATTTATAATGAACGGAAATTTATTGACTCATAGTTTCTGGAGACTAGAAAGTCCAAAATTAAGAGGTTAGCATCTAGCAAAGGCCTTCTTGCTGCGTCATCCCATGGCATAAGAGCAAAGAAAGAGTAAGAAAGAGACAGTAAAAGGGGGCCAAACTTCCCCTTTTACAATGGGCCCACTCCCACGATAACAGCATGAACCCATTCACTTCAGCCTCATGGATTAACAAGCTATTATTAGGCCCTACATTCCAACGCTGTTGCATTAGGGGTTAAGTTTCCACTACATGCTTTTTGGGGAAAACATTCAAACCACAGCACAGTAATTGCACTCTTAGGCATGTATCCCAGAGAAGTAAACATCTCTGTGCACATGAAAACCTGTACAGGAAAGCTCATAACTATTTTATTAATAATAGCTCAGGCTGGGCAGGGGTGGGGGGTCATGTCTATAATCCCAACATTTTGGGAGGTTGAGGCAAGAATATTTCTTGAGCCCAGGAGTCCGAGACAAGCCTAAGTCTTTAGTTTGATTCCATGTCTACAAAATATAAAAATAAAAAAATCAGCCATGTATAGCAGCACATGCTTGCGGTCCCAGCTACTTGAGAGGCTGAGGTGAGAAGATTACTTGAGCACAGAAGTTTGAGGCTGCACAGAGCCGTGATTATGCCACTGTACTCCAACCTGGGCGACAGAGTGAGACCCTGTTTCAAAATAATAGTAATAATAATAGCCCCAAACTAGAAACTGCCCAAACGTCCTTCAGTGGGTGAATGGATGAACAAGCTGTGGTGCATCAATAACATGGAATGCTATTCAGCAGTAAAAAGGAATTAACTATTGATATAGGTGACAATCTGGACTAACTTTAAAAGAATCATACTGACTGAAAAAAAGTCAATCTCAAAAGTTACATATGTAAGAGTTCATTCACATAACATTTTTTAAATGACAAAATTAAATGCATGGAAAACAGAATAGTGCTTGTCAGTGGTTAAGAAGGATGTAAGGGGCTGGGTGTGGTGGTTCATGCCTGTAATCCCACCACTTTCGGAGGCCGAGGTGGGCAGATCATTTGAGGTCAGGAGTTCAAAACCAGCCTGGCCAACACGGTGAAACCCCATCTTTACTAAAAATACAAAAATTAGCAGGGCACGGTGGTGGGTGCTTGTAATCCCAGCTACTAGGGAGGCTGAGGAAGAATTGCTTGAGCCTGGAAGGCATAGGTTGCAATGAGCAGAGATGGCACCATTGTACTCCACCCCTGGCAACAGAGCGAGACTCCGCCTCAGGGAAAAAAAAAAAGGAGGATGTAGAAGTAGATGGGAGGTAGATGTGACTATAATAAGACAACATGAGGGATCTTTGTGGTAGTGAAAATGTTCTGCATCTTGACTATATCAATGTCAATATTCTGGTTGTGATATTACACAATAGTTATGCAAGATTTTATAAGTGTAGGTAACCGAGGAAAAATGCAGAGGACTATAGTATTTCTTTCAACTGTATGTAAATCTACCATTATCTCAAAATTAAGATTTCAAAAAATTCTTAAAAGGAAGTATTGACACATGATATGATATGAACCATGCAAAATTACACGAAGTGAAAGAAATAAGTAACAAAAAAACACATAATATATGATTCCATTTATATGACATATTCAGAAAATGCAAATCCATAGAGATAGAAAGTAGTCTAGTAGCTGCCTAGGTCTGGGGTAGAGAAGGTGACAGGAATGAGAGTGACTGGTAAAAGGTCCAGGGTTTTTGAGAG
>NW_016107778.1:161206-163085 GCF_001604975.1 Cebus imitator
TAATTTTTTGTATTTTTACTAGAGATGGGGTTGGCCACGCTGGTCTTGAACTCCTGACCTCAGGTGATTCACCCGCCTCAGCCTCCCAAAGTGCTGGGATTACAGATGTGAGCCACTGCACCCAGCCAAAAGTATTTCGTTTTAAAAGGGAAACAGCATAAAAATTCAGAAAATTTGTAGCCCAATGATGCAGTAGAAAAGAAAAACCCATTTTTTTGAGGAGAAATTCAAGCTTGCTGCCAAAATTTGCATAAGTAGCAAGGAGCCTAATATTAATCCCCAAAACCATGGGGAAAATGTCTCCAGGCCGTGTCAGAGGTCTTCACAGCAGCCCACCCCATTATAGGCCTGGAGGCCTAGGAGGAAAAAGTGGTTTCATGAGCCAGGCCCAGGGTCCCTGAGCTGGATGCAGCCTATGGACTTGGTGCCGTGTGTCCCAACCACTCTAGCCACGGCTGAAAGGGGTCAATATAGAGCTCAGGCTGTGGCTTCAGAGGGTGGAAGCCCAAAGTCCTGGCAGCTTCCATGTGGTGTTGAGCCTGCAGGTGCACAGAAGTCAAAAATTGAGGCTTGGGAACCTCTGCCTAGATTTCAAAAGATTTATGGCAATGCCTGGATGCCCAGGCAAAAGTTTGCTGCTGGGGTGGGGTTCTCATGGGGAACCTCTGCTAGGGCAGTGCAGAAGGGAAATGTGGGTTTGGAGCCTTCACACAGAGTCTTTGCTGGGGCACTGCTTAGTGGAGCTGTGAGAAGAGGGCTAGACCCCAGAATGGTAGCTCTACCAACAGCTCGCATTGTGCACCTGGAAAAGCCACAAACATTCAATGCCAACCTGTGAAAGCAGCCAGGAGGGAGGCTGTACCCTGCAAAGCCACAGGGGCAGAGCTGCCCAAGACCACAGAAACCCACCTCTTGTATCAGTGTGAACTAAATATGAGACTTGGAGTCAAAGGAGATCATTTTGGAGCTTTAAAATTTGACTGCCCTACTGGATTTCAGACTTGCATGGGCCCTGTAACCCCCTTGTGTTGGCCAATTTCTATTTGAAACAGGTGTATTTACCTGTACCCCCATTGTATCTAGGAAGTAACTAGCCTGCTTTTGATCCTGCAGTCTTATAAAGGGACTTGCCTTGTCTCAGATGGGACATTGGACTGTGGACTTTTGGGTTAATGTTGAAATGAGTTAAGACTTTGGGGGACTGTTGGGAAGGCATGATTGGTTTTGAAATCTGAGGACATGAGATTTGGAGGGGTCAGGGTGGAATGATATGGCTTGGCTGTGTCCCCACCCAAATTTCAACTTGAATTGTATCTCCTAGAATTCCCACCTGTTGTGGAAAGGACCCAGGGGGAGGTAATTGAATCATGGGGGCCAGTCCTTCCCGTGCTATTCTCAGGATAGTGAATAAGTCTCATGAGATCTGATGGGTTTATCAGGGGTTTTCGCTTTTGCTTATCATTTTCTCTTTCCACTGTCATGTAAGAAGTGCCTTTCACCACTCGCCATGATTCTGAGGCCTCCCCAGCCACGTGGAACTATAAGTCCAATTAAACCTCTTTTTCTTTTCAGTCTTGAATATGTTTTTATCAGCAGCGAGAAAACAGACTAATACATATGGTATGCCAATTACATCTCAATAAAGCTGTTATTTAAAAATTATAGACCATGCAGGAAAATGGCAGCATAGACAGTTTCAATTTTCATCCCTCCAACAGTGATATCAAAAAACAAGCAGAAACTGTCAGAACCAACTTTGTCAGAACTCTGGAAAACAGTCAAAATGTTTATAGCAACCAAGTAAATCAAGAAAAAAAGGCAGCTGAAAATGGTAAGTGAATTATGTGGTGTATTTACTTGTCCTTGTCCCATCTCCTGT
>NW_016107778.1:165455-167110 GCF_001604975.1 Cebus imitator
TTTTTTTTTTTTTTTAGAGGCAGAGTCTTGCTTTTTCACCCAGGCTGGAGTACAATGGCATGATTTTGGCTCACCGCAACCACCACCTCCCGTTTCAAACAATTCTTCTGCCTCAGCCTTCCAAGTAGCTGGGATTACAGGCACCCACCACTATGCCCAGCTAATTTTTGTATTTTTAGTAAAGATGGGGTTTCACCATGTTGGCCAGGCTCATTTTGAACTCCTGACCTCCAGTGATCCACCCGCCTTGGCCTCCCAAAATGCTGAGATTATAGGCATGAACCACCACATAAGCTTTAAAAAAAAAAACACAGAAACTTCAGTGACCATACGTGACAAGGGATACAGCCTTTGCAAAAATAGATTGGAAATGTCACTAAGCCTACAGACTACAACAGCCTTCAACAAGCAACAAAACAGCAAAACCTGAAAATGAGGAGAATCGAATTTCCACAGGTACCACACTATAATATTTGAATGAACAGTTTTCAACAACAACAACAAAAAACAAGACATACAAAAAAATGGGAAAGTAGCAAAATAAATGGATAGAAGCCATCTTCAAGGAAGTCCAGACATTGAACCTGCTAGACAAAGACTTTAAAAGAGCTGTATTAAATATATTCAAAGAGCTAAGGGAAAACTTGGACAAATTACTAAAGAAAATCAGGAGACATATGTATTTTAATTTTTTAATATCAGTAAAGAGATAAAAATTATTTAAAAGGAAAAAAGGAATGCAAAAAACAAATAGCAAAAATGTAGAAGTAAGTTCTTCATATCAGTAATCACTTTAAATGTAAATTGATTAAATCATCCAATCAAAAGGCAGAAACGGGCAGGGTAGTTTAAAAACATGATCCAACTATATGTTGTCTGTCTACGAGAGTCTCGATTTATATTCAAAGACACAAATAGGTTGAACATAGAAGAATGGGAAAAGATATTCCATGGAAATAGTAACCAAAAGATAGCTGGGTGGCAATATTTATATCAGACAAAACAGACTGTTACAAGAAAGAAAGAATGAAATTATATATTGACAAAAGAGTCAATTCATTAAGAAAGTATAATTATTATAAACATGTGCAATAAGCAGTTAAAATCTCAAAATAAGAAACAAACTGACAGAAATGAAGGAAAAAATGCACAGTTCTAAAATAATAGTGGAAGACACAATACCATATTTTAGATAATGGATAGACAGAAGATGAATAACAAAGTAGAGGATTTGAACAGCACTATAAAACAGCTAGACAAACAAATATATATAGAACACTCCACTCAACAAGAGCAGAATATTCTTCTCAGAATACACACATGCTTCTCAAGTGCACATAAAACATTCTTCAGAGTAGATCACATGTTAGGTCATAAAACAAGTCCCTATAAATTTTTTAAACATTGAAATCATACAAAGTATCTTCCTCAACCACATGCAGTGACACTAGAAGTCAATAACTGAAGGAAAACTGGAAATTTTGCAAATATGTGGAAGTTAAACGACATAATATTAAGCAACCAATGAGTCAAAGAAGAAATTACGAAGGAAGTTAAAGTATACTTAGAGATGAATGAAGATGAAAGCACAGCATACCAAAAATTAAGGGATTAAGTGAAGACACCAATTCGAGAGAAATTTATAGTTCTTCTTT
>NW_016107778.1:169495-171190 GCF_001604975.1 Cebus imitator
AAAAAAAAAAAAAAAAAGAAGAAGAAGAAGAAATAAAACTACCTTAATTAACAGATGACATGATCTGATATATTTAAAAATCCCAAAGAATCCATTAAAGAAAAAGCTATTGGAGCTAATAATCAAACTCAGCCAAATTGTGAGGGAAAAGGTCAACACACAAAATCACTTGTATTTCTATTCAACAGAATCCAGAAAGGTGATTAAGAAAGAAATTCCATTAAAATGGCAGGTAAAAGAATAAAATACCTAAAAATAAATTTAACCAAGGAGGTGAAAAACTTGTACACTGAAAACTAGGAAACCTTGCTGAACTACATTTACGAAAATCTAAATATATGGAAAGTGTTCCATGTTAATTAAAATGAAGGCTTAACATTTTTTAAAACACAGTACTATTTCAAATGATCTACAGATTTAATGCAATCCATATCAAATTCCAACAGTTTTCTTCTTACAGAAATGGGAAGGCTAATCCTCAAATTTATATGAAATTACAAGGGGCCCTAAATAGCTAACACCATCTTGAAAAAGATGAAGAGACTTGGAGGACATTTTTCTCAATTCCTAAACTTACTATAAAGGTACAAAGATCAAAACAGTGTGGTACTGGCATAAGTATAAACATATAGATGAATGAAATAAAATTGAAAGGCCAGAAATAAATGCAACCATCTGGGGCTATTGATTTTGATAAGGATGTTAAAACCATTCATTGGGAGAAAAAAGTCTTTTTGACTATGCTACGACAATTGAACTTCTGCACAAAAAGAATAAAGTTCGACCCTTATCTGACACCATGTACAAAAATCAAGTCAAAATGTATCAACCTTATTTGCACATTTAAAATTTAAATTAAAAAAAAAATTTTTTTAATCAAATTTAAAATTAAAAAAAAAAAATCAACCAGGGGGAGAGGGACCAAGATGGCCAAAAGGGAGCTTCTCCGGGGTGCAGCTCCCAATGAGTGCAACACAGATCCAGAGCAATATCTGCATCTCCAAATGAGGACTGGGTTCGTTCCAAAGGGACTGGTTGATCAGCGGGATTAACCTCAGAAAAGGTGGCAAAAGCAGCCCAAAGGGGGCGAGCCAAGGCAAGGCAGGGCACTGCCCCACCTGGGAAGTGTATCTGGCATGGAGGATCCGGGGAGGGAGATTTCACCTCCTTGGTACTCCGATTCAGATACAGCACTTTGCTCCCTGACTTCAGCAGCACACAGCCCAGGAAAATGCCACCTGGCTGAGAACCACCCCACGTTGCAGACCTGGGCAACAGCACAGGCTGGCAGCCCCAGCCAGACCAGTGCCTTCTCAGTGCAGGCCAGGGAATAGACTTGAACTAACAATGAGAAGGCTTGTGAGAAGGAAATGCCCATCCCACAGAAGAAGGGACAGTTGAAAGCAGGGAGGGGGATATGACCAGAGAGGTCCCACCCCCCAAAGATCCAGAAAATGAAATCCCTCTCCCGGGAGAGTTTCGGAGATAACACATCAGAGAGAGTTTCATCCAGGAGCAGCAGGCTCAGCAGAGGGAAAGAAGCCTACCATTGGGAAGGTGGGGCTAATTCCACCGGCATAAGCAGAAACCAGGCGAAGAATAAACAACAGCCTGGCTGAGACTGAGGCAGTCCAGCAGCACCTCCACAGGCAGACAATGGACAGGCTATCTTAAGCAGCACACTAACACCTGCAT
>NW_016107778.1:171585-177671 GCF_001604975.1 Cebus imitator
GAACAAAAAAGACTTGATGGAGCTGAAAAACACAGCACAAGAACTCCATGAAGCATACACAATTTTCAATAGCCAAATCGATCAGGCAGAAAAAAAGGATTCAGAGATTGAAGATCAACTCAATAAAATAAAAAGAGAAGGCAAGAAAAGAGAAAAAAGAGTTAAAAGAAATTAACAAATCCTCCAAGAAATATGAGATTATGTGAAAAGACCTAATCTACGCTTGATCAGTGTACCTGAAGAAGACAGGGAAAATGAATCCAAGCTGGAAAACACTCTTCTGGATATTATCCAGGAGAACTTCCCTAACCTAGCAAAGCAGGCCAACATTCAAATACAGGAAATACAAAGAATGTCACAAAGATACTCCTCAAGAAGAGCAACCCCAGGGCACATGCCTCATCAGATTCACCAGGGTTGAACTGAAGGAAAAAATGCTAAGTGCAGCCAGAGAGAAAGGTAGGGTCACCCACAAAGGAAAGCCTATCAGACTCACAGCACATCTCTCAACAGAAACCCTACAAGCCAGAAGAGACTGGGGACCAATATTCAACATCCTTAAAGAAAAGAACTTCCAACCCAGAATTTCATATCCAGCCAAACTAAGCTTCATAAGTGAAGAAGAAATAAAATCCTTTATGGGCAAGCAATTACTGAGAGATTTCATCACCACCGGACCTGCCTTACAAGAGCTCCTGAAGGAAGCACTAAACACGGAAAAAAAATCCAGTACCAGCCACTACAAAAACGGACCAAATGGTAAAGACCAATGAAACAATGAGGAAACCGCATCGACCAACAGGCAAAACAACCAGTAACAAAATGGCGGGATCAAATTCACACATAACATTAACCATAAATGTAAATGGACTAAATGCTCCAATCAAAAGACATAGACTGGCAAATTAGGTAAAAAGTCAAGACCCATCAGTGTGCTGTATTCAGGAGATCCATCTCACATGCAAAGGCACACATATACTCAAAATAAAGGGATGGAAGAAGATTTACCAAGCAAATGAAGAGCGAAAAAAAAAAAAGCAGGGGTTGCAATCCTAGTCCCTGATAAAATGGACTTTAAACCAACAAAGATCAAAAGAGACAAAGACGGGCATCACATAATGGTGAAAGGATCAATACAACAAGAAGAGCTAACTATCCTAAATATATATGCACCCAATACAGGAGCACCCAGATACATAAGGCAAGTTCTTAATGACTTACAAAGAGACATAGACTCCCACACAATAATAGTGGGAGACTTTAACACCCCATTGTCAACATTAGACAGATCAACCAGACAGAAAATTAACAAGGATATCCAGGACTTGAACTCAGACCTGGACCAAGCAAACCTAATAGACATTTACAGAACTCTCCACCACAAAGCCACAGAATATACATTCTTCTCAGCACCACATCACACCTACTCTAAAATTGACCACATAATTGGAAGTAAATCACTCCTCAGCAAATGCAAAAAAACCAGAAATCATAACAAACAGTCTCTCAGACCACATTGCAATCAAATTAGATCTCAGGATTAAGAAACCAGCTCAAAACAGCACAACTTCATGGAAACTCAACAACTGCCTCCTGAATGTCGACTGGATAAACAACGAAATGAAGGCAGAAGTAGAGATTTTCTTCGAAACCAATGAGAACAAGGACATAACATACCAGAATCTCCAGGACACATTCAGAGTAGTGCGTAGAGGGGAATTCAGAGCAAAAAAATGTCCATGTGAGAAGCGAGGAAAGATCTAAAATCAACACTGTATTATCAAAATTGAAAGGGCTAGAGGAGCAAGATAAAAAAAAAAACTCAAACTCTAGCAGAAGACAAGAAATAACTAAGATCAGAGCAGAAATGAAGGAGATAGAGACACCAAAAATACCCTTCAAAAAATAAATAAGGTGGGGCACAGTGGCTCACGCCTATAATCCCAGCACTTTGGGAGGCCGAGATGGGTGGATCACAAGGTCAAGAGATAGAGACCATCCTGGTCAATATGGTGAAACCCCGTCTCTACCAAAAATACAAAAAATTAGCTGGGCATGGTAGTGCCCACCTGTAGTCCCAGCTATTCGAGAGGCTAAGGCAGGGGAATTGCTTGAACCCAGGAGGCGGAGGTTGTGGTGAGCTGAGATCGTGCCATTGCACTCCAGCCTGGTGCCTGGTGACGGAGTGAGACTGTGTCAAAAAAATAAATAAATAATAAACAAACAAACAAATAAATAAATAAATCCAGGAGCTCATTTTTTGAAAAGATCAACAAAATAGACAGACTGCTAGCCAGATTAATAAAAAAGAAAAGAGAGAAGAATCAAATGGATGCAATAAAAAACGATAAAGAGGATATCACCACCGATCCCATAGAAATACAAACTACCATCAGAGATTACTACATACAACTCTTTGCAAATAAACAAGTAAACCTGGGAGAAATGGATAGATTCCTGGACACTTGCACCCTCCCAAGACTAAACCAGGAGGAAGATGAATCCCTGAATAGACCAAAAACAAGGGCTGAAGTTGAGGCAGCAATTAATAGCTTACCAACCAAAAAAAGTCCAGGTCCAGACAGGTTCACAGCCAATTTCTACCAGACGTACAAAGAGGAGTTGGTACCATTCCTTCCTAAACTATTTCAAACAGTACAAAAAGAGGGAATCTTCCCCAACTCATTTTATGAGACCAACATCATCCTGATACCAAAACCCAGAAGAGACTCAACAAAAAAAGAAAACTTCAGGCCAATCTCGAAGATAAACATAGATGCAAAAGTCTTCAATAAAATACTGGCAAACCGATTGTAACAGCACATCAAAAAGCTTATCCATCACAATCAAGTAGGCTTCATTCCAGGAATGCAAGACTGGTTCAACATATGCAAGTCTGTAAACATAATCCATCACATAAATAGAACCGAAGACAAAAGTCATATGATAATCTCAATAGATGCAGAGAAGTCCTTTGACAAAATTCAACAGCCTTTATGCTAAAAACACTCAATAAACTAGATATCACTGGAATGTATCACAAAATAATAAAAGCTATTTATGACAAATGCACTGCCAATATCATACTGAAAGGGTAAAAACTGGAAGCATTCCCTTTGAAATCTGGCACTAGACAAGGATGCCCTCTCTCACCACCTTTATTCAATGTAGTATTGGAAGTTCTAACCAGAGCAATCAGGTAAGAAAAACAAATAAAGGGTATTCAATCAGGAAAGGAGGAAGTCAAATTGTCTCTATTTGCCGATGACATGATTGTATATTAACAAGACCCCATGGTCTCAGCCCAAAATCTCCTTAAGATGATAAGCAATTTCAGCAAAGTCTCAGAATACAAAGTCAATGTGCAGAAATCACAAGCATTCCTATACACAAATAACATACAAACAGAGAGCAAAATCAAGAGCAAACTCCCATTCACAATTGCTACAAGGAGAATAAAATACCTAGGAATACAACTAACAAAGGAGGTAAAGGACCTCCTCAAGGAGAACTACAAACCACTGCTCAAGTAAATAAGAGAAAACACAAATAGATGGAAAAATGTTCCATGTTAATGGTTAGAAATAATCAATATCATGAAAATGGCCATACTGCCCAAAATTAATTTATAGATTCAATGCTGTCCCCATCAAACTATCAGTGACCTTCTTCACAGAACTGGAAAAAAAACACCTTAAACTTCATGTGGAACCAAAAAAGAGCCTGCATAGACAATCCTAAGCAAAAAGAACAAAGCTGGAGGCATCACACTGCCAGATTTCAAACTATACTACAAGGCAACAATAATCAAAACAGCATGGTACTGGTACCAAAACAGAGATATAGACCAATGGAGCAGAACAGAGGCCTTGGGAGCAACACCACAAATCTACAACCATCTAATCTTTCACAAATCTGACAAAAACAAGCAATGGGGAAAGGATCCCCTGTTTAATAAATGGTGTTGGGAAAACTGGCTAGCAATGTGCAGAAAGCAAAAACTGGACCCCTTCCTTACACCTTATACAAAAATTAACTCCAGATGGATTAAAGATTTAAACATAAGACCTAACACCATAAAATCCCTAGAAGAAAACCTTGGCAAAACCATCCAGGACACAGGCATAGGCAAGGACTTCATGACTAAAACACCAAAAGCATTGGCAACAAAAGCCAAAATAAACAAATGGGATCTAATTAAACTCCAGAGCTTCTGTACAACAAAAGAAACAATCATTAGAGTGAACCAGCAACCAATAGAATGGGAAAAAATTTTTGCAGTCTACCCATCTGAGAAAGGGCTAATAAATATCCAGACTCTACAAAGACCTAAAGCAGGTTTACAAGAAAAAAACAAACCCATTCAAAAGTGGGCAAAGGATATGAACAGACACTTTACAAAAGAAGACATTTATGAGGTCAACAAACATATGAAAAAATACTCATCATCACTGGTCATTAGAGAAATGCAAATCAAAACCACATTGAGATATCATCTCATGTCAGTTAGAATGGCGATCATTAAAAAACCCGGAGACAACAGATGCTGGAAACGATGTGGAGAAGTAGGAAAGCTTTTACACAGTTGGTGGGAGTTTAAATTAGTTCAGCCATTGTGGAAGACTGTGGCGATTCCTCAAGGATCTAAAAATAGAAATTCCATTTGACCCAGCAATCCCATTACTGGGTATTTATCCAAAGGATTATTTTTTTCCCCCCCACACCAAAACAGTACTTTATTTTGTAAATTTTGACCCATTATTACTCCCATATTATGGTTTTTTTCAGCTGTCAAGTGTCCAAGGTGAAGAGAAATTTCAGTTAGACAGGCGCTGCAGCTGGAAAATAAATTTCTTAAACTCCACAAACACATTTCAAAACTGCTGGGTCTCAAAAGTCCATCTATGAACTCTAGGGCTGCCAGTATCATGTGCAGCACATTAAAGCTACACTATCCAAATAGCTTATTAATTCTGCATAAATCAAGTCAAGCAATGTGTCAACCTGTAACAGACTGTGCACTTTAACTGAACATGGCAAAATATTCACTCTTTTGAACTTTACATCATCATTTGATGTCAAACAATGAAGCAAATCCCAAGTTTATACAAAAAACAGCTTTGCATTTACAAAAGATTGTTTCCCATACTGATTAACCCAGGCAGCTAACTCATTGGTTTATGCAACTTTATTGAAGAAAAATAAATCAATTACTAGCAGAGCTATTAGTTGATCACTCATCCATTGACAACTTGCATCATTTATTCAGTGCCATATTAAACAGTGTACTGGAAGACAGATTAACTAATAGCTCCAAGCCTCCTAACAATTTAAATGAAAATTACAAAATGTTTGAGACCCTATTTTGGAATACAAAGGGTGTCTGACTTCCAATTTCCATTCTCTGTAGAACAAGAACAGGTCATTCCTTTATTGACATGCATAAAATACATCACATTCTCTGTTCTGCTGATGATATAAATTCAATACCAATTCTCCAGCCACATCAGTTATGAGCATAAAGTATATCATGTAACCTCAAATCTCTAACAGTGGAAGGCTTAAACAAGAATGGATGCTGCTAGAATAATGCTGTTCCCTTTGATGTGACAATTGAGCATCCATCTCCCTCCCCCTCAGGATGATTTCTTCAGCATGTTAGAGCAGTGAGGAATGGTTTTAGTCTCATAACCAAGTTAGAGTGAAGATATTGGCCACACAATACACATGCTCCATGTTTTAAAAAATTCTGAGTCTTGGGCAACTGTTCTGTTGTAACTACTTTACAGTTTCTAAAAGCAGTTATTGTCCAAAGCTAGAAGAACTTAAGTCTTCTCAGATAAGCATGTGAATGAATGGAGGGAGGTAAACAAAAAACAAAATTAAAAAAGATGAAGTCTGATAGGGGAGCAGCCGGATAAGAAAATCAAAAAAGGAAGAGTAATTTAACGTTTATTCCAGCTATAATGCAAGTTATTCTGACTTTAAGGTAGCATCACATGGCATACTTCTGAATCCATTCCCGAGATATTCTGTCGTACTTATCTGTGCAATCTCTGGCACTAGGGGGTCATCTGGGTTTGGAT
>NW_016107778.1:177742-181349 GCF_001604975.1 Cebus imitator
ATTAGAAATTGAGAACAGCTTAAGATTATTTCACTGGAAGTATTTTTACCTTTAGAAATTGTTAAAGCAGGCGACCACTATGATCTTAGAATATCAAGACAAATGCTGCCATTACTGTTAATATTTGGATGATAAATTCTTGTTGTAAATGCAACCTTAGGTGGTTTGAAGGGATAGTCTGTAGGAAAATGAATTGTCAAAAAGAATACACCACCTTGATATGGGCTGTCATTAGGTCCCATAACTGTGGCTTGCCAATGAAACATATCATCCCCTACTGGACCTGCAGAACATTGTGCTGGAGGGTCACGGGCCAAATCACTATGTTCCTTATTAATCTGTTTCAGCGCCATAGTGTGTGCTTGTCGTCTGGCTCCTCACTCTCTTGGTGTGTGCTCAAAACTCTGGCCAAAATTCTTGATTATCCCAGCAGCGGGGCAGGATTGTCACGTCTCACGCCAGCTCTGCCAGACACAGGCGCAGAGGGGCCGGAGTCTCCCTCAAGCTGCGGCCTCGGCCTCCTCCCCTCATGGCAGCTGGTGCCTCCCGGCCCTACGGGGCTCACGCACACGACACCTATCCAAAGGATTACAAATCGTTCTATTATAAAGATACATGTAAATGTATGTTCATTACAGCACTGTTTACAATAGCAAAGACCAAGAACCAACCCAAATGCCCATTGATGATAGGCTGGACAAGGAAAATGTGGCACATATACACCATGGAATACTATGCAGCCATAAAAAATGATGAGTTCGTGTCCTTTGTAGGGACATGGATGAATCTGGAAACCATCATTCTCAGCCAACTGACACAAGAACAGAAAAATCAAACAGTGCATGTTCTCACTCATAGGTGGGTGTTGAACAATGAGAACACATGGACACAGAGAGGTAAGCATCACACACTGGAGTCCATTGGTTGGAGCTAGCAGAGGAACAATGGGAGGGAGGGTGAGGAAGGATAACGTGGGGAGAAATGTCAGGTATAGGTGATGGGGGGATGGTGGCAGCAAACCACCTTGCCATGAATGTACCTATGCAATGATCTTGCATGATCTGCACATGTACCCCAGAATCTAAAGTACAATTTAAAAAAAAAACTAAATATAAGAGGTAAAACTGTGAAATTATAAAAAATAAAAAACCTGAAAATCTTCATAATCTAGCATTTGACAATGGATTCTTGGAAAGGACACCAAAAGTAACAAAGGAAAAAAATAGCTAAATTGTATTTCGTCAAAATTTAAATCTTTTATTTATCACAAAACATTATGGATTGGGTGCAGTGGCTCAAACCTATAATCCTAGTGAGGGAAGGTGTTCTCTTTCTGGGTCCACAAGGGGGCGTAGTTTTAAGGGCAAGAAGTCCCTAGCGCCATGCCTCCCTCCCATCTCTCTCCATCTGGGAGATTTAACGGTTTAGGTTTAAATTTTGCAGGCGTGGGAAGAAACTAAGAGTCAATCACTCCAGCAGAAGTTTTAAGGAACTCCTTTCATTGGCCCCGGGATCTTAGAGAACCTTCCAGGTTAAAAGTCCCCTTCTTCCACATCCCTTGGGACTCCATGTCCGGGTCCCCTTCCACTAACACTCCGTGCGTGGAAGCCACCTTTCTCTCTCCTGGGTTTTCCCTCTGGAGTCCCCTTCCACACTCTCTCATGGAAGCCTGTCTTCCCCTCGTAAACTCCATCTTTCTCTATTCCCTTCCACTCAGTGTGGAAGCTGCTTTCCTTTCCTGGATTCCATCTTTCTGGATTCTCTCACTCGGTGTGAGAGTCAGCTGTTTCTTTCTTTCTCCTTCTCCTGTTTCTCTCTGTCTCTCTAAATAAATCGCTTTCTACAAACACTTTTGAGTCCGGCATTTACCGTGCACTGCGTCGTGGTCCCCTCTCTCATTCTTGAGAGAGCAGGAGACCAGGAATCTGAAGAAACATCCTCTCAGGGGAGCTGACGACACCCTGAACCCCTGAACCCCAATATTACACTAGTACTTTGGGAGGCCGAGGTGGGTGGATCACTTGAGGCCAGTCTGGCCAACATGGTGAAATCCCATCTCTACTAAAAATACAAAAATTAGCCGGGTGTGGTGGCACGTGTGTGTAGTCTCAGTTACATGGGAAGCTGAGGCAGGAGGATCGCTTGAATCCAGGAAGAGGAAGTTGTAGTGAGCCAAGATCGCAACACTGCACTCCAGCCTTGGTGACAGAGACCCTGCTTCACAAAAACAAACAAACAAAAAACCATTATGAAGAAACTGGAAAGATAAGCCACAGAATGGGAGCAAATAGTTGCAAATTATATATATGATAAGGATTTAGTGCCCAAAATATATAAAGAATTGCTACAGCTCAACAACAAATAGATGAATAACCTGAGTTTATTTTGTGCTGCTATAACAGAATACCCGAGAGTGGGTAATTTATGAAGAACAGAAATGCATTGGCTTATACATGTGGAGGCTATGAAGTCGAAGATTAAGAAGCTAGCATGTAGCGAGGGTTATCTTGCTGTGTTATCACATAGTGGAAGGCTAGAGTGCAAGAGAGGATGAGAGAGAGAGAAAGGGGACCATACTTGCTCTTTTATAATGAACCTTTTCCCACAATAACAAACCCATTCCTGTGATAATACACTTCGTGACCTAATTACCTCTCATTAGACCCCACCTCCTAGCCCCCAATTGTTGCATTGGAGAGTAAGTTTCCAACACACTTTTGGAGGGATACATTCAAACCATATAGCACAACCCAATTTAAAAAAATGAACAAAGTACTTGAAAACATTTCTTCAAAGAAGATATACAACATCAAATAAGCACATAAAATATGCTCAACATTTTTAGTAATTAGGAAAATGTAAATAAAAACCACAATGAGCTACCACTTCACAGCCATTAGAATGGCTATAACCCAAAAAAAGTGGAGTATTGGTGAGGATATAGAGAAATTGGAGCTTCTGTGAACCATTGGTGGGAATATTAAATGGTATAGGCGCTTCGGAAAACAGTATGACAATTCCTCAAAAAATTAAAAACCGAATTACCATGTGATCTGGAATTTCAATCCTGGGTATATACTCAAAGTAATTGAAAGCAGAGTCTCAGATATTTATACGCCCATGTTCATAACAGCATTGTTCACAATAGCTGAAAGGTAGAATCAACCCAAGTGTCCATCAAAGGATAAATGAATACACTAAACGTGGTATAGACATACAGTGGAATATTATTTAGCCTTAAAAGGGAAGGAAATTCTGACACAAGCTACAACATGGATGAAATTTGAAGACATTATGCTAAGTGAAATAAACCAGTCACAGAAATACTGATACTGGCCGGGCATGGTGGCTCATGCCTGTAATCCCCACACTTTGGGAGGCCAAGGTGAATGGAACAGCTGAGGTCAAGAGTTTGAGACCAGCCTGGCCACATGGTGAAACCCCGTCCCTACTAAATATACAAAAATTCACTGGGTGTGGTGACACACACCTGTAATTCCAGCTACTTGGGAGGCTGAGACAGGAGAATCACTTGAACCTGGGAGGCGAAAGTTACAGTGAGCCAAGATTGCACCATTGCACTCCAGCCTGGATGAGACAGTGAGAC
>NW_016107778.1:181704-189323 GCF_001604975.1 Cebus imitator
TTTTTGAGGAGTCTCACTCTGTTACCCAGCCTGGAATGCAGTGGCATATTACGTGTATTTTGCTACAGTTAAAAATAAAATTCAAAACGTATTAAAAGCTTTCAAAAAGAATAGAAAGTAAATGTTGAAAAGTTGTGGGGAAATTCTAACTTTCATACATTATTGGTGAGAATGTAAAATGGTGCAGATGCTATGGGAAGCAGTTTGGCAGTTCCTCAAAAAGCTAAACATAGTATTACCATATGACTCATCAATTCCACTCCTAGGTATATACCCAAGAGAATTTAAAACGGGTATTCAAACAGATACTTGCATGCCAGTGTTCATTGCAGCATTATTTACAATAGCCAAAATGTGGAAACAATACATATGTCCATTCACAGATCAATGGATAAATAAAATATGGTATATACATAAATGGAATATTACTCAGTTGTTAAAAGGAATGCAGTTCTTATATAGGCTGTAATATGGATGAGTCTTGAAAACATTGTTAATGAAATAAGCCAAAATCAAAAAGACAAACATTGTATAAAGACACTTATATGAAATATTCAAAATAGACAAATTCATAGAGACCAAAAGTAGATTAGAGGTTACCAGGGACAGGAGAAAGGTGGGGAGTAGGAAGTTATTGCTTAATGGTTACAGAGTTTCCGTTTGAGATGATGAAAAAGTTTCAGAAATAGATAAGTGGTGATGGTTGCACAACACTGTGAATGTAATTAAAGCCACTGAATTGAACACTTGAAAATTGTCAAGTTGGAAAATTTTGTGATACATATTTTGCCACAATTTTAAAAACTACCAAAAAGAAAAAGATGGTAATAACAGCTGCAATAAATAGTACTCTTATGGCTATAATCTCTTGTAACCATTTATGAAATACGTACTCCATGCTAGGTCTAGGTACCAGGAAAATAGTAGTGAAGAACATTCTACTGAGAGGAGACAGACAATATAGACACAAATAAGGAGTCAGGAAATCTGTTTTTTTTTTCTTTTTAATTGTACTTTAAGTTCTGGGGTACATGTGCAGAAGGTGCAGGTTTGTTACATAGGTATACATGTGCCACAGTGGTTTGCTGCATCCATCACCTCGTCGTCTACATTAGATATTTATCCTAATGCTATCCCTCCCCTAACTTCCCATTTCCCAACAGGCCCCAGTGTGTGATGTTCCCCTCCCTGTGTCCATGTGTTTTCATTGCTCAACTCCCACTTATGAGTGGGAACATGCAGTGTTTGATTTTCTGTTCTTGCGTCTGTTTCCTGAGAATGAAGGCTTCCAGATTCATCCATGTCCCTGCAAAGGGCATGAAGTCATCCTTTTTTATGGCTGCATAGTACTCCATGGTGTATATGTGCCACATTTTCTTTAACCAGTCTATCATCGATGGGCATTTGGGTTCATTCCAACTCTTTGCTATTGTGAACAGTGATGCAATAAACATACATGTGCACGTGTCTTCTTTTTATTTATTTACGTTTTTAGGCGGAGTCTCGCTCTGTCGCCCAGGCTGGAGTGCAGTGGTGCGATCTTGGCTCACTGCAACCTCTGCCTCCCAGGTTCAAGCGATTCTCCTGCCCCAGCCTCCTAAGCAGCTGGGACTACAGGTGCGTGCCGCCATGCCTGGCTAATTTTTTGTATATTTAGTAGAGATGGGGTTTCACTGTGTTAGCCACAATGGTCTCAATCTCCTGACCTCGTGTTCCACCCACCTCAGCCTCCCAAAGTGCTGGGATTACAAGCATGAGCCACCGCGTTGGGGCAGGAAATCTACTCTTTAACCTTAATACTCTTATGTCCCTGGGACTATATGGCTTCTGATCTCCATGACCACTTGCTGAGCCCTGGCTTGGGTCAAGCCCTAGAGACTAGGTTGTAGAGCTAAGAGCATTATATGTGCTCAAGTTCACAGCAATGAGCATTTCCTGTACAAGCAGTCTCTGCCCCTCCCTTTCCTCTGCTCTTTAGGAGGTCAATTTTGCCTTGTTCTGGGCAGGCCTGGGCCTTAAACTCAAGAGCTGCCTTGGAATAATGGAGCTCAGGGTAGGCATGGGAATCCTAGATGTTTTTCACCCTTCACTATATTCCCTTGCGTACTGAAGACCTCACCGGCCTTTACTTCTCCTTGACTCAATTCCTTGAGTGCATAGAGAGCTCTTGGCACCTTCCCCTGCTTTTTGCCCAGGCCTGTCTGATTGACTTTCCAACCACCTCTTCCCTTCCCTACTCCCCACTAACCCCTTCAGGGACTTTGCATCTATAGCTCCAGCGCTCTCTCAACATAATGAGAGAGCGCTGGAGCTATAGGTAGAATAAAAAGCAAAATATAAATAAGAAATAATGAACTAATTCAAGCCCCAGTTATCAATTGAGTATTTGGTGTTAAGCAGGCAAAACCAAAAGAACAAGTCATTTATTCTTCATTTGGCAAATATTTAGTGAGCTCTGTCTCAGGTGTTGGCAACTTCACAACCAGAATCATAGTAGTAATCATTTTTTGAACACCTATTGAGAGGAGGACAATTCTAATGGATTAAGTCACTGAATTTTCATACAACCCTGTATGTGGGTGGGGTCTATCCCCTTTTCAGCAGACAAGTTGAGGTTCAGAGACATGGCTGAGGTTACTGAGGATGCCTGGTACACTTACACCATTCCAAAGCTCTTGTTTTCTCCACACAGGCAGCATGCCACGTACTCTGCCAGTGTTCCCCCATAACCCTCAGCACGCACCGCATGCTTAACCCTATTTTCCTGTTACATATCTTACATATAAAATCTCCCCAAAACACACTGCCTATATCTTGTGTTTGTTGCATTCCACACAAAAACTGAAATGCACATCCAGACTGACTTTACAAGGACACTGACACCTACAACCTACCTTCCCTCCCCTGACACTTCACACACACACACACACACACACACACACACACACACACCTCACATACAAATATTCCTGCATGGGCCTTTCATATAATAAACCCTACCTTCCGCACGCCCATTCAGGTATGAACACATCTCTTAGGAATACACAGACATAACTGTGTTCTAGCAACAAAACTGGGTACAGAGACTCTTCACTCACGCTGCCTCATGCTCCTCCCCTTCTCCTCCTCTCCTGGGTCTGCCCTGTCTCCATGCAAAACTGTCTTCATTTAACTCGCACACAGTCTCATACCCACTGTCAGGCTCAGCCCAGCTCATATCCAAAGATTGTAAATGCCTCCCACCCCCTTTCCTTGTTTGTCTCCCCCACACTGTGGCATTTGGAATCACTTCACAGAGGTGACTACACAGACTGAGCTTTCCCCTACCTCAGGGAAGGGCAGTCTGGTAGGGCTATGCGCCTTTTCACCTGCCCTTGCACCTGCCTCCCTTTCAGTGTTGAAGACATTTCCTGAAATCTTTTTATTTTTTAATTTTAATTGAGACAGAGTCTTGAACTCCTGGGCTCAGGTGATCCTCCTGCTCAACCTCCTGAGTAGCAACAATTACAAGCACGTGTCACCACAACTAGTGATTTTCCTTATATTTGCCTTTATGGTGGGAGAGGTTGAGTCCCAGAACCATGTTCCCTGCCTCCTGTCTTTCAAACATTTGGCTCAGGATAGGGAGGAATTGGAAGTGAGGGCAGGGAATGGTCTGAAAGAGCAAACGCCTCCAGGGTTCACATAAAGGCATGGAGGCAGGACCTTACCCAAGAACTCAGGTTTAAGACTGACAACCGGGTACTTGTTCTGTAGCCACCACCATTGGCCTCCTCCTTCCTGAAGTTAACTCTCAGTGCCTTATTCTATGATATCTTGAATACAAGGGTGCCAGGGTCTTTCTTCACTGCCAATGTGCCTTTCTGTGACTTCTTTCCTGGCCCTGTGTCTCTATTTTCCCCATCTGTCAAAGAAAAACCAATTGTGAGGGCCACTCTATCACCATAAGGAATGGAGAGTACATTGGTATATCGGGCCTGATCTAGGCTGGGAGGTTTCTCCATGGCTTCATTTTCTCAAGGTCTCCCTCTGGGTCAGGGGCCCTACAGGGGTTGCTTTGTATCATTTTAGAACCAGAACTGACTTGTCAAAAGCAGTATGTTGTAGTGTGATGAGTAAGCTGGCAGGCTTTGTGGTCAAACTAACTGCACTTGACTGCTTGCTACTTAACCTAAGGCAAGTTGCTAAACCTCTCTGACCTCAATTTTTCTTTCTTAGAAATGGGACTAATGATATCTCTCTCATAGGGTTGTTTTACAGATTAAATAAAAGGATGTATAAAGTACCTGGTCCATTGAAAATATTCAATAGATGTTTGTTGAAGAAATGAATAAAGTAAGTAATACAGTTCTGCTCAGGTTCAAGATCGCAGATCCAATAAATATCAAATATAATACCTACTATTCAGTGTGTGTCCCACTAGAATGTAAACTCCATGAAAGCAAGTTATTTATGTCTGTTTTGTACCTCAAGCTCCTAGAACAGTAACTGGCCAATAGTGAGTATCTGATAAATATTTTTGAATGAATGAATGAGCAAATGAATTAATACTATGTTGCACCCACTGTGTTAGTCATATGGGATAGAATTCTACCACAGACAATCCCTGTTCTCATGGGGGTTACAATCCAGTAATTAAATTGACAATCAGGCTGGTCGCAGTGGCTCATACAATCCCAGGACTTTGGGAGGCCAAGGTAGGAAAATTGCTTGAGCCCAGGAGTTTGAGACTAGCCTGGCCAACATGGCAAAACCCTGCCTACTGAAAATACAAGACTTAGCTGGGCATGGTGGCACATGCCTGTAGTCCCAGCTACTCAGGAGGCTGAGGCAGAATTGCTTGAACCCGGAAGGTGGAGGTTGCAGTGAGTTGAGAGTGCACTACTGCACTCCAGTCTGGAGGACAGTGAGACTCTCTCTCAAAACATAAAAAAATGAAAAACAACTCAGTATAGTGGTGCATACCTATAGACTCAGTCACTGGGGAAGCTGAAGTAGGAGGATCACTTGAGCCTGGGAGGTCGAAGCTGCAGTGAGTTGTAATCATGCCGCTGCACTCCAGTGGGGGTGACAGAGCAAGACCCTGTCTCTTGAAAATTTAATTAAATTAACGATTTAACCTAGGCTTAGTGCTGTGAAGGAGAAAGGCAGGATGCTGTGAGAGTGACACACAGAAGAAATTTCCTAGTCTGGGATATGGAAAAGAGTCTCTCAGAGCAAGTGACTATCTGAGCTGATGCTTGAGAAAGGAGTGAATCAAATGATAAGTAAGGAGAGGAGGTGGTGATGGGTTTGAGCTGTTCAAACAGCAGAAAAATGATCAGAGTGGCTGAATTGTGAGAAAAGGAGTAAGTAGTAGGAGGAGCTGGAGAAATTTGCAGAGACTAGATTATGTCGCCTTGTGGGCTATGGCAATGAATTTGGCTTGTGGTCCTCATGTGACGGAAAGACACTGGAGAGTTTCATGCAGGGGATTGGCATGATCTATATTTTTCAATGATTCTTCAGGATTTCCTGTAAATAATGTGTTGTAGGGGGCAAGGGTGGAAGCTGGGAGACCTACAAGGAGGCTAGGGCAAGTCATCCAGGTGACAGGTGATAGGGACTTGGACCGGACTGATGGGAAGTAAATGAGGAGACAGGTGGATGTGTTAGGGATATATTCTGAGTGTAGTTCTGAGTGCAGCAGGACTTGCTGATAGGCTGAATGGTTAGGGGTAATAGAGAAAGAGGAAGCAAAGCTATCTTTTAGATTTCTGGTTTGCTACCTGGGTGGATGGTGGTGCCATGTTTCTTTGGTAGGAAAGATTGTGTATGAACAAGCTTTGGGGTGTCAGTGTTCTGTTTTGGCTGTCTTTAATTTACCAGTGAGACATCCAAATGGAGATGTCAAACATTAATCCGGAGCCCAGGACAGAGGCTGAGGCATCTTTAGTAGGATCGTAAGTCCTGAGTGTGCTGGAGGAGCCATGGGCTAGTTGTGAACATAGGAATGACATAAGCCAACCTGTTTTTAACATGATCACTCTGAATGCTGGGTTGAGCATTGACTGTAGAGAGGTAAGGATGGAAGCAGGGAGACCAGGAAGGAGGCTACTTCAGTCATAGAGGTGAAGTGTGGTGGTAGCTTAGAGTAGGGTAGTGGTGGTGGAGGTGGGCAGAAGAGGTTAGGTTCAGGATAAATTTTGAGAAAAGAGCCAATGGACCTTGACAATAGATTGAATATGAGAGGTGAAGGAGATGGAGGAGTTAGAGGTGATCCCCAGGTTCTGGGTTTGTCTAATTATATTGACAGTGGAGCCATTCACTGAGGTAGAGCCCACTTGAGAAGAGCAGGTTTGGGGGAAAGATGTTTAATTCAATCCCTTTCTCTGCCTTTCTTGCTCCCTATACTTATTTCTGATCTGCTACCATCTTCAAAAGGAGCTTATTCATTCTACTTCAAATACACTATCAGAGAATCCCTCCTTTATGTTGGTGCATAGTGTTAACACCGCACACTTTCCCTGTGGGATCACATGTACTCCTGTGGCTTCAACTGCCATCTTTATGCTGATCATTTCCAATATTCTATCTCTAATCCTGCACTCTTCTCTGAGCTGAAAACCCACATGGCCACCCATCTACTGGCTACTTTCCTCTGGACTTCTCACATGCACCACAACCCTACCATGAATCAAACCGAAGCTTTCATATTGCTCCCCGGACATCTGTCCTCTGCCTCAGTGCACGATATAGAGTAGTTGTTAAGACACTGGGTTCTAAAACCAGCCTGCCTTGGCTTATATTCTGGCTCTGCAACTTACTAGTCACTTCACCTTTCTATGTCTCCTTCCCTTACCTGCAAAATGGGAATGATGGTAATAGTACTTAAGCCTACTTTATGAAGTTGTTGTAAGAATCAAAAGAATTAATCTATGTAAAGAACTTAAAACAGTTGCCTGGCACATAAGTACTTAATTATCTATTAATTTTACTATGATAATGGTGATGATGATGATAGTGATAATGATAATCTTTCAAATATGTCCCCTCTGTCCCTCTTGAATGTGACTACCATACTGTATTGTAGGCTCCCTTTTTGCCTGGATCATAAGAGCCTGCTAACATAGCTGAATTTGAATATAATGGTAGATGTGCCATGCACAGTGCTGGGCAATGCAATGACATAAAAGTTTATTAGATATAGTTGTTATCCTTCTGGAGTCTGAAGAAGCACTATAGTAGCCTAGAACCATCCTGTCTGACATGGTAGCCATTAGCTTCAAGTTGCTACTAAATTTCAACTTTAGATTTATTGAAATAAACTATTATTAGAAATTAAATTCTTTAGTCACACCAATCACATTTCTAGTGCTCAGTTGCTTGATGTCAGACTACTTAGATTCATATCTTGGATCTGTTATTTCCAGATATGCGACCTTAGGCAAGTTACCTAACCTATCTGAGCCTGTCCTTTCATCTATTAAATGGATCTAATAATAGTAGGTACCCCTACTACTGACCTTACAGGGCTGCGGTAAGAATAAAATGAGTTAACATTTGAAAAGTGTTTTAGTTGTGGTTCTGCAATTCATTTTCTTTTCTTTTTCTTCTTTTTCTTTTTTTTTTTTTTTTTT
>NW_016107778.1:189763-196093 GCF_001604975.1 Cebus imitator
GAGCCTGTTTCAGAAGGTGTAAAGGAGCTGAAATAGAAATGAACATGACACATCTGAGGCATGGTAATTAGAGCTGCCATTTACCAAGTGTTAACTCTGTACTGGGCACCATACATACATTATTTCATTTAATCCTCACAACGCCCCCATGAGGTAGTATTTATCTTCAGTTTGCCAATGAAGAAGCTACAGCTAGAGAAACAGGGGTTTGGAAAAGCAAAGCCACTGCCCACTGTCACACAGCCAATAGTGAATGGTAAGGTACCCACTCAAACCCAGGTCTGCCTAACACCAAGAATAAACTTGGAGCCACCCTGCCACACCATCTAGGAGGCTTGATGAGAAAATGTGGATATGGAGAGGCTTCCTCCATAATTATATCAGTCACTTCAATATAATTATGGAGAAAGCATGGGAGGGGAAAAGGCTGGAAACAGGGAGACCCATTAAAAGACTGTTGCATGCAGATGGGTGTTCCTGAACTGGGGCAGCAGCCTTGGGGATGAAGAGACAGAAACAGATGGAGGACATCCTACTGTTACTCTGTCACTCCATCATTAATTCCTTGAGGGCAATAACTTTTTTTTATCTTTGTATCCTACCCACTACCTGTGTTGTCTCCCCCACACAGGCACAGACAGACAGCACAACACAGCACTTTGCACACAAACCCACTATTGATTAAAACTGATATAATTAGATTTAATTAATGAGATTTGGTAACTGATTAGATCAGAGGAGATACAAGAGGGCTTCCAAGTTTAGAACCTGGGTCTTTGGAAGAATTTTGAAGTTGCTTTCCATGGAGCTGTAGAGCACTGGGATTCATCAAGACTTAGCTATCTTGCTTCCCTACCCTAAGATCTGTTCTTGGCAGGAACCCAGCTAGGGTAAAGCTGGCCTTCCCTCCCAAGCATCTAGTCTTCTGGGCTGGGAGGGAGGTTCTTTCTTCTTGGGCCTCCTTTCCACTTTCCCTAGCATGGGCAATGAGTCCCTCTTCATAGTATTTGAATCAGAGGAAACAGATAGACTGAGGAAGTGTAGAAAAAACGGGCTGCCTGAGCTCTGAGAGCCAATGTAAACACTCAGTGGTTTCCTGTTGTTGCGGCCCAAAGTGTCCCATGACATCATTCCTGGCCTTTCCAGAACACACTGGTTCGGCCCAGCCTGTCAAACTGCCAGGGCTGAGTGGCAGTCACCTCCCTTCCCCACCAGGATTAGATCCTCCAAAAATGGGGAACTTCTCCAAGCCAACCATTTCCCACCTGCCCAGCCAGTCACTTTGGCCTTTCTAGCCCTATAAGGCATTTGGAGGCTGTAGGCTGGACATGCTGTCCCACTTCCCAGAGGCCCAGTGGCTTTTGGGTCAGAGAATTCCCAAACCGGAAAAGTTATTCTACTTCTTTTAACGGAGATTTGGAGTCAGGGGAGAGGGAGGAAGGTGTGACACACAGCTTCTGAGACAGGCCCCAACTGCTTCCTCCCCTCTTCACCCCACCCAAGGGCCCACAGGTTTATGTTCTCAGTGTTGGTCACAGATTCCTAGAAACAGAACTAGAAAGGCCTGCTCAGTACCTTGCAGCCTAATCTTCCCATGGTGCAGATGAGAGCACTGAAGCCCAGAGGGGTAAAGAGACTGGACCATCACACATTGGTCAGAGCAGTGTGTAACCCCTCCACTGCCAGAGTTCTGAACCTGAGCTATCACAAGGCAGGATGACATTGTTGTAAGAGTTCTTACCAGGAAATCCAGAAACCAGGATTCAAGTTCAGATTCCTCTGTGAGATCTTGAATAAATTTCTCCTTCTCTCTGGGCTTTGGTTTAGATAGCCATAATTCAATTTCCAGGCAATAAATACTTATTGAGAGCCTACCGTGTTTGATAGAGCTGACACCTCTTGAGAATGAGAAGAAAGCATGATTTGAACACTCCCCATTTCACAGACTGGAATGGAAAGAAAATGAAAGAAATGGTCTAAATTCTATAAGACGCCTGAAGCCTGTGTGGACTCTATACCTCTGTCTCTGGGCAGAATCAAACCATAATCAGGGTTGTGGAGTCCTTTAAGGTTGCATTCCCCTCTATTCCCTTAGCAAAGCAGCAGGGAGTTCTTAATGGGTCAGAGTTTTGTTTGCAAAAAAGATTCCCATTTCTGCTTCTCATTTAACTGGGTAGATCTGCATAGAGAGGTGGCACGGTCCTAAATCACTGTCTGGAAAATCAAGCCAAACACATCATGGTAATTCCTGCAGCCAGCGGTAATAGGATTTCAAGCTGTATCTATGCCACGGAGCACAGGCAATTCGGAATAGCTCTTTTAGCCAATCAAATCCACGACAGCCTAGCTTAGTAAACAGAATTAAGAAGCACGTTTGGGAGCAAAGATGCTTATTTCTGCACTCTAAGATGCATGAAGCAATGTAAAGTCATTTCTCTAGCCAATCAGTTTAACCACAGCATGGATTAGGTGAAACATGCACAGAGCAAGGTACAGACGCATTTAGACGCCTGGAGACGCACATCCATACACAGATGCACATGCAGGAGGTTGCTCATGCACACTGGGAGACACACAAACTCTCAGAGCAGCCAACACAAATTTCAAAAAAGACACACACACACACTCCAACCATAAACTAGGAAAAGACAGCTACCTGTCTGGAGTTTGGGGTGGCTGCTTTCTGGCCCTCTGCTCATCTCTTTCCTTGCTCCTTCCACAATGGTCCTAGTTCAGATCCTACGTTTTCTCTAAAGGAGTATTAGAAAGCCATCCCCAAAACTACTGCATCTATACCCACCCCCAACACACCACATCAGATTCTTATTACCTATGTCACCTGGACTACAGCAAAGATCTTCTATCAAGGCTCCCTGGTGCCAGTATCTTTTCTTTAATTCATAGGGCTGCCCGCCAGAGGGAATCTTCCTAGAACTCAACCCTGTTCTTACTGAATCCCTGCTCAAAAGCCTCTCTTTCCTCCCCACTGTCATCACAAGCCAACCCAGACACCTATCATTCATGGGGTGACCAAAACCTGGGACCCCTTTGTCATGCCCTCTGCCCTCCGGAAGGCAGATGACATCTTGCTCAGTTGCCTACTCATGTCCTCCTCAAGTTCTCCTACCCTCTGTGATATTTTCTTGAACTAGAACCACCTCCTTCTGCACCTATCAAAATCCTACCTACTTTGAATTTTTTTAAAAGAATAAGTGCATCTTTGTAATTTTTTTTTTTTGAGATGAAGTTTTACTCTTGTCACCCAGGCTGGACTGCGATGGTGCAATCTCAGCTCACTACAACCTCTGCCTCCCGGGTTCAAGCGATTCTCCTGCCTCAGCCTCCCCAGTAGATGGGACTACAGGCGTGTGCTACCATGCCTGGCTAGTTGTTTTGTTTTGTTTTGTTTTTTCTCATTTTTAACGTTTAGCAGAGATTTTGCCATGTTGGCCAGGCTGATCTCGAACTCCTGACCTCAGGTGATCCACCAACCTCAGTTTCCAAAGTGCTGATATTACAGGCATGAGCCAGCACGCCAGGCCGCAATTAAAATTTTGGTTGGTGTTGTCACCCGTCAATCCCCAACCCAAAAGTTACCTTCTCCATGAAGTCCGCCTCTAATCTCCCAAAAGTACTATGTTATAGAACCAAACTTGTCCCAGTCAGCCTTCATAGGCATGTGTGTATGTTGTATGTCTCTGTCCCCAGAGGAGAGCTGATGGGGGAAGAGGGGAAAACTCCCTAATGCCAGTGCTGCCTCTGCAGCAGACAATGTGCTGGCACTCCTCCTGTGTTACTGCACTGCCCGCAGTCCCTCAAAAACACACTGACAAACCTCAAGGCCACTAGACTCTCGAGCCAGTCTGTTTTGAGTTACTCTATCCTAGTCATGGGTTTGAGTCCTGGCACTGCCACCAGCTTGCTGTGTGACTATGAATAAAGCTCAGCTGCTCTCTGGCCTCAATTTTTTCAAGGGTTCTTTTGCTTCTAGATTCTATTCAAGACACAGGATTCTATGCAGCTTCTCTCATGCAGCAGCCTGGGACTAGGTATGTCCACTATAATATTATCATATTCATTCATATTATCTCTCTCTTTCTCTCTCTCTCTCCCTGTTTCTCTCTTCCCATTTTTCTCTCCTCTCTCCTCTTCCCTTCTCTGTTTCCCTCTTTCTTCTGTTTCTCTGTCTCTTTCTTTTTCTTCCTGTCTCTGTTTCTGTGTTTCTGTCCATCTCTAACTCCCACTTTCTTTTTCTCTCTCCTCCTTTTTTTTGCTCTTAGTCTTTCCCTCTTTTTCCCCAACCTCTTTCTTCCTTTTCTCTGCCTCTTCCTTTATGCCCCTCTCTTCTCCTTCTCTGATTCTTTCTCTGTTTCACGAACCTCAACCTCAGAATCTGGCTGAATAACTTCCAATTCAAAATAGTTCTGGTGCTTCCTGAGTGCTGTTGTTGAGGAGAGGTAGAAATGGGATTCCTCTGAGGTTTTCAGAAAGCTCAAGTTCCCTGCTCCTGGGGAAGGGTATCTCACAAAGCTAAGGAGGAAGGCAGCAGGATGAAAGGTCTCGTAACAGGGCCAGCGGGCTCCTACCCTCCAGTCTTTCACCCAAAGAAACAACACTGCCCACAGGTTACAAAGGGTCTTCATCTCCTAAATGATTTGAGCCAGACGTTCTTAGAAACTGTATTCCTACTCTCTCCTGACCACACCTCACACCATCATTTTTGCAGATGTGAAAACTGAAACCCACGCATAGGAAAGGACTGGCTCACTATTACACAATGAAGTAGCAGAAGAACTGGAACTAGAACGCTGGCGTTCTGACTCCTAATCAAGTGCTCTGAAAAAATTATAAAACTGATTCAATGTCACCAGTCAAAAAGCACTATTGGACTAGGCATGGTGGCTCACATCTGTAATCCCAACACTTTGAGAGCCCGAGGTGGGAGGATCACTTGAGGCTAGGAATTTAAGACCAGCCTAGGCCACATAGCAAGATCCCATCTATACAAATATATATATATGCACACATATATATACAAGTGTATATATATACATATGTATATATGTGTATATATATATATATATACACGTGTGTTTGTGTGTGTGTATATATATATATATATATATTTTTTTTTTTTTTTTTTTTTTTTTTTTTTTTTTTTTTTTTTTTTTTTTTTTTTCACTCGAGATGGAGTTTCGCTCTTGTTGCCCAAGCTGGAGTGCAATGGCATGATCTCAGCTCACCGCAACCTCCACCTCCCCGGTTCAAGTGATTCTCCTGCCTCAGTCTCCTGAGTAGCTGGGATTACAGGCATGTGCCACTAGGCCTAGCTAATTTTGTATTTTTAGTAGAGATGGGGTTTCTCCATGTTGGTTAGGCTGGTCTCGAACTCCCGACCTCAGGTGATCTGCCCGCCTCGGCCTCCCAAAGTGCTGGAATCGGAGGCATGAGCCACTGTGCCTGAACTCTACAAAAAATTTAAAAATTAGCCGGGCATGGTATTACATGCCTGTGGTCCCAACTACTAGGGAGGCTAAGGTGGGAGAATGACTTGAGCCCAGAAGGTTGAGGCTGCAGTGAACCATGATCACACCATTGTGCTCCAGCCTGGGGGATAGGGCCAGACCCTGTCTCATAAATAATAAAATAAGGCTGGGCCAGGTGGGTCACATCTACTCCCAGTGCTTTGGGAGGCCGAGGTGGGAGGATCTCTGGAGTCCTGGAGTTTGAGCCTAGGCTGGGCAACATGGTGGGATGCCGTCTTGACAATAATAATAATAATAATAATAATAATAAATAATAAATAATAATAAACCAAGCATGGTGGTCCTAGCTACTCAGAAGAGGCTGACGTGAGAGGATCACTTGAGCCCAGGAGGTTGAGGTTTCAGTGAACTGTGATCAAGTTCTGCACTGCAGCCTGGGCAACAGAGTGAGACCCTGTCTCAAATAAATATATAAATAAAATAAAACACTAATAGGATTATTTTTCTAGTAGAAGAAGAGAAAGCTGAGGATTGAAATGGGCAGAGTGATGACCTAATCAATATGCAGATTGTGAACACTTAAAGGCATTGTCTGGGTCACCTTTGCCTCCAGTGAAAGCCCAATAGAGTATCTGGCCCCAGCTCAGTGATTAATAAATGAGGGAGGGAGTTGTCATCAGGCATTTGAGGGACACTGATGCCTCCTCTGGGACTCTGGGTGTCTACGCAGAACACTCCAGAAAGCTGGAAATCAAAGGACTGGGGATTTAGTCTCAGTCTGTTCAACACTGGTTCAGCTCCCTCTCATTCCCCCCATCCCTCCATAAATGAGTTTCTTCTTTAT
>NW_016107778.1:196218-202887 GCF_001604975.1 Cebus imitator
TGCCTCATCTGGCTCCCTGGGGCTTGAGGAAGCTAAAATGAAAAAAGAAAAATAGGAAAGAGCTTTGACAAAAACAAAACACTACTCTGCAAATGTGATGGCTGGGTGCTATGGTGACGTCCCAGCTAGCAATTATGTTCTCAGTGGCAACTCTGGGCAACGAGTGAGTCATCTTCTCACTCTCAAAGCTGAAGGCTTTGAAAGAGGAGAAATGAGGTGAGCCATTTGTTAAGAGATTTTTGGAGGGGACCAAAGCAGACCCCTCCTTCTCAACACACATACATCCATACTATGCACTAGATTCCAGCCTCCTGGGGATTCACAGTCAGCTTAAGCAAGGACTGCACCCCTACCTCTGCTATTTAATTCCGAGACACTGGGGTCCCAAAGTTATTGAGGTTTCTTGGAGACTAGAAGTCAGAGTTCCCAATTTCCATTCAGTCCCAGTTCTACAGCCAGCCATGGGCTCCAGTTCTGAGTGTCACTAATTTACTCTGTGGCTTCATGTAAATGACATTCCCTCTCTGAGCTCTTTTGATCTGTAAAGAAAAAAACAACCAACAGGATGAACTAGATGCCTAACATTATGTTTCTAAATCTAGACTGGGATTTAGAAGACCTGGATTTGAGTCCTAGCTCTACCACAACGACTGTACGACCTTAGTCAACTTCTTCCCTGTGCCTCAGTTTTCACAACTATAAAATGAGTCATTTGGGTTAGATGCTTGGCAGTGTGTTTCAATAGTTCTGAACTGGCATTCCGGAAATGTGGATTCTAGCCCTAACTGCCACAGAGTAAATCACTGAGTTTAGACTGGTCTCATCTCTTCTCTGGTCCTGTTTCTCTATCTTTATCATGAGGGTATTCAAATGTAAGTTATCTAAACACACCCTCTGATTCTGACAGCCTGTGGTTCTAGAACTTTACAGGCACTGAAAAGGAAGTGAAGAAAGGGAGAGGCCACACCCAGAGTAATTTCTCATAAACTGGCAAGTGGTTGCCCTCTATGGGTCTGACCTGGAAGTGCAGGCCCAACTAGACCACTTGCTGTGGCAACTGCTAAAGAGCTGAGGCCAGAGTGGGGCGCAAGAGATCACTGAGTACTTCACTAGACAGGGCCAGAATTATGCTGGGATTGGTCTATAGACCTCCGAGTCTCCCCTATAATGAGAGATCCAGATAAGAAGTGTGTGTTGGAAGACTGGACCTTCTCACCTAGTGACCAGAACAAGAGGCTTTCCAGGGATGTGCCGAGAGCATGGCCAGTAGGGTCTCTGCCATGGGCAAAGTGAGTAAATGTCAGGGGTATGGATGAATGGGGTGGAGTGTGACTGCGCAGTGAGAGTGGGTATAGGAACAAGTTAGTTCCATGGCTGAGAAGTTTTCACATGTGGGGCAAAGATATGGCAAGAACTGCTCAAATCAAAGTGCTTTTCAGTATCCCCATCTACTCCCTTCCCTCCTCAGAAAAGATAAAATTTATGCCTGGACAGAAAAAAAGAAGTGATCTTAATGTGGGAGAGAGAAACTAATCATGAGAAAGACTAAATCATGAGAAAGATTGGGGAGTGCTTGGTATTCCGGGAAGGCTCTACTGTCTAGGGGATCTGTGGGCTCAGTCTCGGGGTATCACTAAACTTGAGGGGCTCTTTGGACTCAGTATTGCAAGACATTACATGCTGGAGGTGTAGGATGGGTTCAGATACAGGGTTATATTACAGAAATGGGTGCATACTAAGGCGTTCACTGGTGTCATTCGACAATGTTTTATTACGTAAGTACTACTAAGCGGGCCATGAAACACTGGGCTCCCTTCCCCGTCTCTCTTGGTTATAGGGTCTGTCCATCCAACCCAGATGCAATAGTAACAACAAAGGCAGCCAGTGTTTCTCCTGTGTGACAGGGATGGTTGCAGCCCTATTTCTCTCCTGATTCACTGTAGAAACCAGGTCAAGTTTCAGCCTCTCTCTGGGCCTCAGTTTCCCCACCTGCAACAGGAGTGAGTTGAACTTGATGAGCTTCCAGGTTTCTCCCAGCCCTGACATTCCATCTGGTTCTTTTATAATGTTCTGTGGTATTCTATGCTTCTCTGCCCCTACCCAAGTAGGGCCCACCAATTCCTAAAGGTCCTTTTAACCCTAACATCCAAGCCTACTCATTCAAGCTGTCAAGGCTTTCCATTACATCCTAGTCTCATATAGCCACCACTTCATCCCACCACCATCCCCTCATGCCACCACCACCATTGCTGCTGCCTACAACAGGGCACAGTCTTCTCTACTTTTGTTTGGAAACTCTAACAACCCACCTCTGATGCTGGTGAGTTAACAAATATTGATATAGTATTGCTCTGAGGTGACAGAACTCTCGGTTCTGCCACTTCTCCCCTTTGTGCCCTTGGGGAAATTCCCCCATTTCTCTAAATTTCACTTTTTCCTAACTGTAACTTAAGGGCAGTGGACTAGAATGGTCTCTGAAAGCAGCAAATAGCTCCAACACCTTGCACTTCTAGGCAATGAGAAGGTCAAGATTGTCTTTGATGCTTTGCCATAATTCTGATCCTCTCTCAGTGCTCCTTAGATGGAAACCTCTCTGCCTACAATCTCCCACCTCTGATAATTACCCACAGTTCCCACCAGCAACTCCTAGACCTGTCTCCTTCCCTTCCTCAACCTGTTCCCAAGCAAAAAGTTTTTCTCTCCCAATCAAGGTGTCTATGAGCGATAATGTTTATTGTGAGGCACAGGCTCAATGAAGATAACAAACTGCTTTTTACCCTATCAATTTGCCTGCAAGGCATGGTGGCTCATGCCTATAATCCCAGCATTTTGGGAGGCCAAGGCAGGAGGATCACCTGAGGTCAGGAGTTCGAGACCAGTCTGGCTGACATGGTGAAACCCCGTCTCTACTAAAAATACAAAAATTAGCCAGGCATGGTCGTGTGCAACTGTAATCCCAGCTACTCACGAGGCTGAGGCAAGGAGAATTGCTTAAACCTGGGAGGGAGGCAGAGGTTGCAGTGAGCCAAGATCATGCCATTGCACTCCAGCCTGGACAACAGAGCAAGACTCCCTCTCAAGAAGATAAAATAAAATAATTTGCCTATATGGTCTTGTCATTAGGTGATTGCAGTGCCCCTACCACTGCTGATGCCCAAAAGCCTCTCCCAGAAAAACCACAGACAGACCCTGGGACAAAGACTTTGAAGAATATTTAAAAGTTTTATAAACAGAATTATTCTCACAGCTTCAGCAACAGCAGGGACTCAATTCAACCTCCCAGTTCAGACTAGTTGCTTGGGGTACTTCCTCAGATAACCCAGTGGCTTGATTTGAAGTCAGACCTGAGGTGGCCCCTTCTCTTCCTCCTAGAAGCCATTTCCAAAAGATGTATATGGTAGGAAGCACCACAGGAAAATCAGGGAGGAAAAAGCATGAAGGTAGCAAAAAAAAAAAAAAAATAGGGGTGGGAAGGTAGCAGTGAAGATTGGGGTAGACCCATTATGGGTACTGAAAAGTGTTTGGAAAAAATAATAAAGGATTAATAAATGAGCAAAATCAAAATTGGTCTAGTTTTGAGATGTAGTCCCTCTCTGTCCCCCAGGCTGGAGTGCAGTTGTGCAATCCAGGGTCATTGCAACCTCTGCCTCCTGGGTTTAAGCAATCCCCCTACCTCTGCCTCCTGAGTAGATGGGATTACAGGCATGTACCACCATGCCAGGCTAATTTTTGTATTTTTAGTAGAGACGGGGTTTTACCATATTGGCCAGGCTGGTCTTGAACTCCTGAGCCAAAGTGATCCGCCCACCTTGGCCTCCCAACGTTCTGGGATTATAGATGTGAGCCACTGTGCCTGACTCAAAATTGTTTGTTAATCTGGAAGAGGAAATCGCTTGTGTATTGTTGTCAACAATCCCACTTCCTTCATTCCTGTCCATGTAATGTGCAACGATAACATTTCATATCTATAGGCGATTACATGTTGTTATCATGGCTGAGATATTGTGACTAATATTGACTAATATATTGTGACTAATGATGGCTAATACTATATCTAAAATATTATGAAAAAGTCACAAAGATGGGGAGGAGTGGGCAAGGACAAAATAGGACGAAGAGAGGGTGGGTGCAGTGGCACATGCTTGTAATCCCAGCACTTTGAGTGGCTGAGGCAGGAGGATCATGAGGTCAAGAGATGGAGAACCATCCTGGCCAACATGGTGAAACCCCATCTCTACTAAAAAAACAAAAATTACCTGAGCATGGTGGCGTGCACCTGTAGTCCCAGCAACTCAGAAGGCAGAGGCAGGAGAAGCACTTGGACCTGGGAAGTGGAGGTTGCAGTGAGCCAAGGCCATGCCACTGCATTCCAGCCTGGCGACAGAGCCAGACTCCATCTCAAAAAAAGAAAAAAAGTGGGATGAAGAGGATGTCATGGAGTTAGAGTGTTTTGGTTCAAACCTGGCTGATCCGCATCTGCTGCGAGTCTCTGAGAACCTCCAAAGGACTTATGGCTCTATGGAGCATTTGTCCCGGGAGCAGTAGGGGAGCAATGCTGTAATCTGGCTATGCCTGAGCACTGAAGGTACCAATTGTCATCAATACCCATAAACAGTTGCTGTCAGGTACACACAATTACTATCAATACCCACAGACAATCACCATTGATATTCATAGGTAATTGATGTTGCTATCCTATTGCTACCATCACTCAGAAGTCTCTCATCTGGATCCTAGTCTAGATGGCAGGAGCAGGGATGAGGAGATGGAAGGGGAGAACTGGCTGAGAGGGAGATATAGCACCAATCCAGAAACAACTACTTTCTATCGTTCCTGGTCACTCCAGAGTCAAGAAAAAGGCCTAGGGTGGGGCAGGGGAAAGCTGAAGCCTAGCTAGCCTTGCCCTTAGGCCCCTTCCTTCAGGGTGTCCCCTTGATGACTTGGAAAAGTCTGACTTGCAGTCCATGGTTAGCTGATTCTGACTAGCAGAAATTGCCAAGATCTGGGGCTCCTCCTCAAGGATTCTTTGCCAAAGCCAGAAATTATTATCTGTCACCAGAAACCGGCAAAAGGAAAGAAGGGAAGGTGGGGTCCATTACTCCTGATCAATAGGCCTATTACAGGGCCCCACTGGGCCTTAGCTTCTGGTGAGCCAGGGCTACAGCATAATAGCACTGGAAGTGGACCAGGAGCACAGCAACCAGCAAGACACCAGTACACATGCCCACAGTGGCTGTGACAGCAGCAGTGAGCCGGCCCAGAGCAGAGAGGGAGTAGACATCTCCACAGCCTATGGTGGTGAGAGTTATGGCAGTCCACCAGAGACATGTAAAGATGTCTCCAAAGTGGGGCTCACTTTGACCTGAAATGGACATACCCAAGAGCTCCCCACAGAGGAAAAGCAAGCCAAAGAATAAGATTTCAGCCTCCCAAGTTAACAGAAAGGCACACACCTCTTTCCAGGAAGAATGGAGGGTATGAACGAGGACTCTCACGGCCAAGGACTTTTCAAGGAAGCCCGGGAGATGAACCAGCTCCCGGAAAGAATGGCCCCAAGGGTTAGGATAAGATAGGGTTGCCTACACCCTTGTCACCAACCACCAATTCCACCAACACAGTGAACAAACAGAAGATATTAGCTAGATTGAGAGGGCTACACAGGAAGCGCAACTTATCAGCGCAGAAAATGGCCAGGGCAAAGAGCTCAGTTCCAAATCAAAGGGCACAGAGCAGCTCCAGGTATAGCAGGTCAGGGGCAAGACGGTCAACAACACCCACTGCATGTTCCATAGTAGTGAAGGTGCCAGGGAAGTAATCCAGCTGGACCTCCATCTCCTAGAAGAGGATGACCAGGGCACACATGGCAAAGAGTGTGGAGATCAGGGAAAGGCACTGGGGAAAAAGATGCATGTCAGAAATCCCATTTGCCAGCATCCCCACCTCTGTAACCATACTTCCACCCTTCTTGGCTTCCCTTTTTGAGGGATGCCCTCAAATTGTCCTGGTAGTGTTTAGAGTTGAGTCCCCAGCACCATGCCAAGTGTATAGCAATTATGGCAACTTGGGAGGGTCCTTTGAAGGTAGGAGTGTCTAGCATGGTGTCACACACTGTTAATGAGTTACCTTGGCCCCTGAGGAAGACTGAGCTTGGTCAAAAAGCACATACAGTCACGGTTTCCAAATATTCTCCAGTCCCTGGCCTTTGATGGGGTTCAGCAGAAGGCGTTCATCCACGCAGGCATTCTCACAGGCCTCCCAGGACAGAAAGTCCTGGGTATGGGTCTCCTTGCCACTCAGCTCGCACTAGCAGCAAAGTGTCAGGGGTGCTTCCACCAGGCCCCAATAAGGCAACTCCTCCTCTAGGACATCCTTACAAACATTGGCAGGGCAGTGCAGCTGCTGAGTATGGTAGTAGCCCAGCTCAGGATTGCGGTCAAAGAAAAACTCTCAGCTGGGTGTGCCGGCTCAAGCCTGTAATCCTAACACGTTGGGAGGCCGAGGCTGGTGGATCACCTGAGGTCAGGAGTTCCAGACCAGCCTGACCAACATGGTGAAACCCCATCTCTACAAAATACACTAGTGGTAGCATATACCTGTAATCCCAGCTGCTTGGGAGGCTGAGGCAAGAGAATCACTTGAATCTGAGAGATGGAGGTTGCAGTAAGCCGA
>NW_016107778.1:203767-214522 GCF_001604975.1 Cebus imitator
AGGGACTCTTTGGAGGTGTCTGGTGGCTCTGAGAGAATAGTTGTGCCATGGTATACAGCAGGGGAAGTTACAGAGAGGCAACTGCAGACTAAATGGCCAGGATAGGAAAGGGGTCTCTTCATCTTCTGTCATCACTTTGAAAACTTGGGACTGGGGTGGGTGGGATGGGGAAAGGACTAAAAGGAAAAGCCATCAAAGAAGGCTAAGTGCAGGGGATAGAGAGTAGAGTGAAAATGGGAGTGACACCGAAGCCTGAGGGCCTTAGAGATCCCCAGGCCTCCACAAGGAATAGGAGGTACCTGACTGGAGAAACTGGCTTGGGGGTCGGCAGATCTGACAGTGATGGTTATTGACTCCAACTCCCCTGGCGCCCAACCCTGGGCACTCCTCAGCAGCAGCACCAGCAGCATTGGCACTAGCAGCCTCTGTGAGTCTTTCTAAAATTGCTTTGGGCTTAATGAGTTCTTTGCCTGGGAATAGAAAGGGGTAAGAACAGAGTGGGGATTGGGAGGAGGGGGAGAGAGAGAGAGGGCAAGAGGAACACAGAAGAGCAAATGGTTGGGGTGTGGGGAAAGTCAAAACACCTACAGAGACCAACATTTCAGTGTCTCCTACCCCCCTGAGAAGAGTTTGTCTGGGCCTCCCATGTTTGTCCCTGAGGACAAAAAAAGAGGGCACAGGCTGGCACTCCCAGTCCAGGAACCTCTCCCAACCCCTGCCAGCCCCTGCTCACTCACTTGGTTGTTTGCATGGTCGACGAACACTGGCAGTGAAGGGACTGATGGCTGGTTGAGTGGCGGGGCCGGAGGTAGTGGGGTGGGTGGTGTGGCCAGCCTTGCTGTTGCCTCCGGAGTTCTGGAGTTCGTGTCTGCGCCTGCATCGAAAGCTCTCCGGCCCCAGGGCCAGGGTGTGCTCACGGAAGAGACGGAGAAGAGCTAGGGTTTTCCGGGCGCCTCTTGTTCCTGCTGTGGCAAGAGGAGTAAGTGCAACAACTGAACCCCGGGCTGTCTGTGCCCCTGCCTGTTTGTTTAGGGAGGCAGTCCTGGCCCCCAGCCAGCACCGAATCAGACAAGGGACCCTAGCCAACATTGCTGCTCCTCCTTCCTCCCTCCCACCACGCCCCCCTGCCTTAGTTGCAGCCTGGAGCAGAGGGAAAGGAAGAGGCAGCTGGAGGAAAAACATAAGTTAGGCGGTCAGGCTCCAGCCAAGAGGACACCTCACAAGACCAGCTAATATTTGGAACGACTTTCTCCCCCACCACCCAGCCCCACTCTAATTCCCTACCCTTCCCCCAGCTCTGCTGCAGTCCTCCTATCAGAAGCCCGCAGAGGAGAAAGGGGTGTGGGGGGAGGGGCAAAACAAGGACCAGGAGACAGCCTGGGAGAGCAGATGCGCTCCTGACTGTATCCAGCTGCTTCTGCCCACTCATTTTTCTTTTCTTTTCTCTAAAGGCCTCATGCCAAGGCACGGGATAGAGATTGGAGAAGGGGAGGGGCAGGGGAAAAAGAGAGAATCCTGCTTGCCTGTGGCCTGTGCCAGAACTGGCAGAGACCCCTGCCCCTTTGAGACAAGCCATAGCCCCTCCTCCCGCTTTTCCTCTACTCCGGCCCCCAAGACCCCCTCCCTGGGGATTGAGCCAGTCTTTTATTTTGCTAATGATGAGAGTTTGCCAATGGAGCACCCAGATGAATCTAAATTCCAAGGTAGCCCCCACCCTTTGGCCCAGCCTCCAGGCCTCTCTCCCTTAACCAGACCAGAAATTTCTATGAGGAATAAAAATTCCTACCATAATCCAACACCCTCCCTAACTCGTCCATTTCAGCCCATTCCTCTCTCAGGATCAGGGCTGAGCTGAATGGAGAGTTTCAAGACAAGCGAGCGGTATACTGGCTCCTCTTCCGTCTTCATTTCTGACTTGCTGTAGGGCTGGCGGAGTGGAGTGGTTTCCTCAGTGGACTTCATGGCGACAGTGAGAGTGGAGGGAAGTGGTGACAAACACAAAGGTATACAGGGACCCCAGAGTTCAGCTCTACAGAGCTGGATTCTTAACCTCTCAAAAAATGGCAGATAAGAACTTGGGCACTTGGGGATTTTCAGAGTGGAGAGGTTAGAAGCAGCAGCTTCCTCTCTCTGCCCGCCCCTTTTCCCTTCCCCTCACCTGTGCTACCCCTCATCCACTCCAGCACATTTGCTTCTTGCGTCCCTAAATCTGCCTATCTCTTTCATGCATGGTTCTTTTCTTCTGGACACTGCTGTAGCCACTCCAGCTGTATATCAACGACTTCTTCTGTATCTATCTCTAATGCCTCACTACTTTCTGAGAGCCTTCCTTGATGCCTTTCCTCTAAGATAGGGTCCTGTCCTCTGCATTCTCATAACCTGCTTTAGGTTTTTTTCCTAGAATACTCTTCATACTCCTCGCTCCAGCCGTGCTCCTGGCATTGAGTGGGCACTCATAAGCTACCAAACAAACACAAGTTATAACACCTTGTGATTAGCAGATCTCTCACTTTTCAGAATACAGTCTTCTGCTTCCCTTAATTCTAACCTAAATCCTACCTGCTTTGTTATCCTAATTAGACTGATGCCAGCTCCCACAATGCCTCAGCCTTTTCGTATTTGCCACTGGCTGGTGAGGTCTAACTAAAGACAAACTGGTGACTAGTCTTGCAAATGCAGCCACAGCAGAAGCAGTTTGCCAGGTTTCCTGGAATAATTCTTCCATCCTCAAGGCACGGCCTCTTCTTGTTCCTCATAGGTCAGGTCTTTAAAGATTCTACCAAGATACCAAAAGCAATGCAAAAACAAAAATTAAAATTGCCTGCAATCCCAGCACTGTGGGAGGCCATGGCTGGTGGATCACTTGAGGTCAGGTGTGTGAGAACAGCCTGGCCAACATGGTGAAATCCGTCTCTACTAAAAATACAAAAAGTAGCCAGGCGTGGTGGAGGGCGCCTATAATCCCAGCTACTAGGGAAGCTGAGCCAGGAGAATCGCTTGAATTTGGGAGGCAGAGGTTGCAGTGACCTGAGATCGTGCCACTGCACTCCAGTTTGGGTGACAGAGCAAAACTCTGTCTCAAAATAAATAAATAAATAAAATAGAAATAGAAAATAAATAAAAATTGACAAATGAGACCTAGTTAAAGAGCTTCTGTACAGAAAAATAAACTATCAACAAAGTAGGCATAATCTACAGAATGGGAGAAAATATTTGCATACTATGCATCCAACAAAGGTCTAATATCCACAATCTATAAGAAACTTGAATTAACAAGCAAAAACCCACAACCACATTAAAAAGTGGGCAAAGAACATGAACAGACCCTTTTTAAAAGAAGACATGCATGCAGCCAACAAGCATATGAAAACTCATTCAACATCACTCATCATTAGAGAAATGCAAATCAAAACCACAATGAGATACTATCTCACACCAGTCAGAATGGCTAGTATCAAAAAGCCAAAACAAACAAACAAACAAACAAAAAACATGCTGGCAAGGCTGTGGGAAAAAGGGAATGCTAGCACACTGCTGGCGGGAATGTAAAATAGCTCAGCTATTGTGGAAAGCAGGGTAGGGCCAGGCATGTAATTCCAGCACTTTGGGAGGCCAAGCCAGGAGGATCACTTGAGACAAGGAGTTTGAGACCAGGCTGGGCAACAGAGCAAAACCCTGTCTCTATAAAATAAAAATCATAATAACATTAGCCAGGCATGGTGGCAAGCCCCTGTAATCCTAACAATTTGGGAGGCTGAGGTGAGAGGATCACTCACTTGAGCCCAGAAGTTTGAGGCTGCAGTGAGCTATGATCATGCCACTACACTCCAGCCTGGGTAATAGAGACCCTGTCTCTAAATAAATAAATAAATGCAGTGTGGTAGTTTCTCAAAGAACTCAAAATAGAATTACCATTCGAGCTAGCAATTCCCATTGCTGAGTATACACTCAACCAAAGGAATATAAATTGTTCCATTATGAAGACACATGCACACCTATGTTCATTGCAGCGCTATTCACAATAGCAAAGATGTGGAATAAACCTAAATGACCATCAACGATAGACTGGATAAAGAAAATGTGGGGCCAGCTGCAGTGGCTCACGCCTGTAATCCCAGCACTTTGGTAGGCCAAGGCAGGAGGATTGCTTGAGCCCAGGAGTTCAAGACCAGTCTGGGAAACATGGTGAAACCCTATCTCTACTAAAAATACAAAAATTAGCCAGGTGTGGTGGTGTGTACCTGTAGTCTCAGCTGCTCCGGAGGCTGAGACAGGAGAATCGCTTGAGCCCAGGAAGCAGAGGTTGCAGTGAGCTGACATCATATGCCACTGCACTCCAGCCTGGGTGACAGAGCCAGACCCTGTCTCATTAATAATAATAATAAAACTGTGGCGCATATAAACGTAGAATACTACATAGACATAAAAAGCCCTCATGCAGTGAGTGGCTCATGCCTGTAAATCCCAACACTTTGGGAGGCCAAGGCGGGTGAATCACTTGAGGCCAGGGGTTTGAGACAAGCCTGGGCAACATGGTAAAACTCCATCTCTACTAAAAACACAAAAATTAGCCGGCCATGGTGGTACACATCTGTAATCCCAGCTATTCGAGAGGCTGAAGCATGAGAATCCCTTGAGCCCGGGAGGTGGAGGCTGCAGTGAGCTGAGATCATGCCACTGCACTCCAGCCTGGGCAACAGACCAAGAATTGGTCTCAAAAAAAACAAAAAAAAGAATACTACAGAGTCTTTAAAAGGGGCAAGATCATGTCCCTTGCAGCAACATGAATGGAACTGGAGGTTATTATCCTAAGTGAACTAATGAGGAACAGAAAATCAAATACTGCATGCTCTCATTTATAAGTGGGAGCTAAATGATGAGAACACATGGACACAGAAAGGGAAACAACAGACACCAGGGCCTACTTGAGAATGAAGGTTGGAAGGAGGGAGAGGATTGAAAAACTACCTGTCAAGTACTGTGCTTATTACCTGGGTGACTGAATAATCTGCACATCAAACCCCCATGACATTCAATTTACCTATAGAACAAACCAGCATGTGTACCCTGAACCTAAAATAAAAGTTAAATAAGCCGCATGCAGTGGCTTATGGCAATAATACCAACACCTTGGGAGGCTGAGGCAGGTGGCTCACCTGAGGTCAGGAATTCCAGATCAGCCTGGCTAACATGGCAAAAACCCGTCTCTACTAAAAATACAAAAATTAGCCGGGCATGGTGGCGGGCGCCTATAATCCCAGCTACCCAGGAGGCTGAGGTTGCAGTGAGCTGAGATTGCACCATTGCACTCCAGTCCTTGGTAGCCCTGTACATGTGTGAGCTAGTGGGTCTTGCCCTCTCCATACTGGAGGGCTAGAACTCTGTCCACATCTTGGGAGCCTGTTCCACACACTCTGTACCTGTCTGGCCAAGTGAAAAGTCTCCGTAAATCCAGAATCTGGCCCCAAACCATTTTTGTGAACTCTTTTCCCACTCCGTTTCTCCTGCCACCTCGGGCTACTCCCTGTTCCCCCAAAACAGCATCATGTACCCCTCCCTCTGTCTTTCCTTAAGCCATTCCTTCTGACTAGAATGCCTGCCTTTCCCTCTCCCTCCTGCTCTCCCTTTCTGCAAACTTTTCCCTCACCATACACACACATCGGTTCATCTTTCAAAGCCCAGTTAAAATGGCTCCTCCTCTGTGAGACCTTTCTTACCTGGTCAGAATGTATCCCTCCTTTTTCCCTGTCACCCCCAGCAGTTGATAGTTCTGTTTACCACGGACTTCATTCTCCCCTGTGTACTGATTATTTGTTTACTCATCTATTCCCCACTGGCCAGTAAACACCTTTGGGATTTACTCAACTTGGTGTCCCACCCACCATTCACTTCTCTCACACCTACCACGGCAGCCTTGCCTCTATCACACAGTGCCTGGCAACTAGTTTGTGGTGAGTTAATGTTTACTAAGCAAATGAATGGCTCCCTTATCTTTTCCCTAGCACCATGGAAGGCTCAAGAAAAATTCTGGCCCATGTGTTGTAGAGGACCCCTGCTTCCATGTCCACTTCTTTTTCACCCTCACCCTCACCCCCAAACCCATGCCTTGGCCCCTGTGCTTTTTCTCTGTACCCACCCTCTGTGTGACCCAAAAACCCAAAATTGCATCACTTGGATGATCACTGGGAACTCACATGGTTGCAAAATTATGAAGCCGAAAGGGACTTCAGGGACCCCTAGCTGCCTCCCATTTCACGAAATGAAGAACTGAGGCTCCTAGAAGTCAAAAGATTTTCCCAAGTACCCTCATCATATTAGGGGCCTAGTCAGAGCTAGATCCCTGAGAAGTTTTCAAGTTTTGAAGTTTGGTTTGCTTTGCGTGCAGCCACCGCCCACTAGCCTTGCACAGAACAATGGGTAAATGGCGCCACATAGTGGCTCAGAGGCTTAGCTTCACCTAATGGTCCTGTTCCTTAAAAGTGGAATTCCCAGCCACACCCTGCTTTCCCTTTGGCTGAAAGATGAGGATACAGGGAGGTCACCTTTCAGGAGTACTTCCACAGGATATCCACATAGCCCCAGCTGCTGCAGGCAGGAAGTAAAACGCAACTGTGTTGTTCAGTGTCTTCACCAGAAAGGGAGGGGATTGGGGACAGCAGGCAGCTTGGAAGCCAGAGAATCAGGCTTCCTAAAGGGGCTTGGAAGAGGGGTCTCAGACCTTCCACTACTGAACCAGCTCTGAAGGCCTCTTTCCTGGGCTCGTGTTTCTGGGCTGGCTGCTTTACTGAATGGTTCTTTGCCACATTTGGCCTGCCAGGAACTGGCTTCACAGCCTGACACAAGCCCCTCTACCCAAAATATGCAGATCTTAAGACTCAGGGCCCAGAGCTGAGAGATAAATAGCCCTAGATTCTTTCATTAGAAATTTTAAACAAGCTATCTTGGAGGTTCAGGAGCTGGGCTTTTTCCTCTTTGCACATAGAGCTGCACTCTAGTTGATGCCCCACCCCCCAAGCCTTCCTCATGCAGTTCTTAGCAAGAATCTTCTACATTGTAGGTCAGAGGAAAAGGGACATTTAGAGTTGGGCAGAAAAGGGAAAGTGGGGCATGTTTGGTGTCATATGCCAAAATCTGACAGCATGCCTCATCTGGGAATGGAGATTCTTTGAAGTTCAAGAGAAAACAAGAAATTCCCTAGGGCTGAACCTAGGCCAGGGCCACCTGCTTGACCCCCCTTTGGCTTATGGCTTGATGCCTGGATGGAAGGAAAATGAGGGAGGAATTGGGTCCCCAGGAAAAAGAGTCTTGGCCCTAGCTGGCTCTGGGAATAAAATTGGGGGCTGATGACTGAAAATCAGGCAGATGCTCAGCAACAAATCAAGCAAGAGACCTGGGGTAAGTGAATCTTCATTCTTCTCCCATCTGGGTTGTGAGTTCCAGGAATTTGTCCAAAGGATGGGGCCCTAAGTGAGCTGGCTGCTGGCGGGTTGGTTGTGGTGCTTAGAAAACTGGGTGAGGGGAGGAAAGGATAATAAATAGATGGAAAATGGAGAACAGTGGGGAGATAACAGGAGCTTAGGCAGGGGTCAAAGCATATTTCGTGGGCTGGGATGGAATTTATGCAACCAAATGATGTTTAAATGAAGGGATCTTAGAAATCAGTTTCCTGGTTGGCTTGGAACTCTTAGGAGTAAAGCAAGACAACTTGCCCCATACCAAGGGCTCAGACCACAAGTTTCTCTTCCATCCATTCCCCTCTTCAGGCCCAGAGCATACAATGTCATTGTCCCCTGGAGTTGTCCCCTCACCACACAGGGGTGCTGATTCTGGAGCTGGGGTGATTCTAATACTCATTATCTAAGCTCTTTACATCCATGGAGTATTCCATATACTTCAGCTATATTTCATCATCTAACAATTAGAATACCAGGGCAATCTGGCCATAACAGGTTACCACCTGGATGGCCATCTAATTAGCTCCCCTCCCCCATAGCTCTGTGAAGTTGGCAGGATGTGGAGAGCTCTCTCTCTCTCTCTCTCTCTCTCTCTCTGTCTCTCTAATAGAGATGGAGTCTATGTTGCCCAGGTTGGTCTTGAACTCTTGAACTCCTGGGCTCAAGTGATCCTCCTGCCTCCCAAGGTGCTGGGATTACAGGTGTGAGCTAATGCACCCAGCTGAGTTATCTCTATTTTGCAAATAAGGAAATTGAGGCTCACAGAGATGAAGCTGATTAGATGCAGACTCTCAGTGCTTGATAGATCATTCTAGTCAAAATCACATTTTCATACTCAAGTCCCAACTCCTTCTACCCCACAATGCCCATTTCCAGTGACTGGGTACTCAAACACCTGCCACAACTTGGAAATCACTATGATCTAAGGTACACTCTGTCCTTAGTCCATAGCCTATTAGGTATGGGGCTGGAACTAGGAACCCAGGGCTTTAGAGAGAAGCTGGCACCTGACTTTGGGGTGTTTACTGTTTCCTAAGTTGGGGGCTTTTACATGGTTTTAGCTGGTTTGCATCAGACATCCTCTTATGTTGTAGCCAAATCAAGACTCCACGTGGTAGAAGACAAAATCGTCTGAGAAAAAGAAAGCGATAACAAACCTTAGAGTACTGAAAATAAGACTTTACCCTAGAAAAGTGTCTGGGGCAAGTTAAGGATGGGAGAGTTGGGGTAGGACTGGAGTGGGAGGGAAAGAGAAAATCTAACCAACTCCATGGAACCCAAATTTGAAGGATATCCAGCCAGCCTAGAATTAGAAGTTTGTGTGCTGGTAAGAGGAGGCAGCTTTGGGGTCTGATCCCAACTAGAGTGCTACTCCATTTGGACTACTTTGTGCAGACCTTCAAGGTTAACAGCTGCCATGTTGTAGATAAACTCCTCTTCCTTCACTGGAATGTCAAAGAACGAAATTTTAAAAAGAGGAATGCATACCTGGGTGTGGTTGGCTCACTCCTGTAATCCCAGCACTTTGGGAGACCGAGACGGGTGGATCACCTGAGGTCAGGAGTTCGAGACTAGCCTGGCTAACATGGCGAAACCCCATCTCTACTAAAAATACAAACATTAGCTGGCCGTAGTGGTGGGTGCCTGTCATTCTAGCTACTGGGGAGACTGAGGCACGATAATCACTTAAATTCAAGAGGTGGAGGTGGTAGTCAGATCGCACCACTGTACTCCAGCCTGGGCAACAGGGTGAGACTCTGTTTCAAAAGAAAAGAGGACTGCAGCTATTTTCTAGCTCTGAGCAGCTGTTTTGGAATTGAGGGTGGGGAAGAAGGTTGTACAGAGGGAGCTTTAAAAAAGGCATGGAGCTGAACTCTCAGCCTGGGGCCAACCCTACAACCCCTCGCCCTATGTGGTGCTGCCATCTAGTCTAACTAGAGGATGGTATCTCAACATCTGGATATATATGTTCTGCCTCCTGAGTGAGCAGGAGGCCAATGTGTGAAGGCTCCTTTCTGACTTCCATGAAAACACTCCACCAAGAAGATACCTAATGAATAGGCCCTGCTAAAGTATGCATTCACAAGATAGGCACTTATCCCTGGAAAAATAATCTGAGGGCCCGTCTAGGCCAATGCTCCTCTCTACTCTACAACACCACTGACTTGAAGGTGAAGAAGCTTAAAGGAAAGTTGCTTCAGCAAGTCAGCCACAGCTATATCTCACATTTGGAGATAAAGAGCCCCTAAATACTCCTCTAGCCATGTTAAAGGACACCAGAGTAGGTAGCTTTAGGGTGTAAAACCCCAATTCTGAGCCCTGAAAAAGCAAGTGAGGACTCTTTATACCCTCTGTCCTCTTGTTCTCATCCCAGCAATCCAGATCAACCCACTGTTCAGGCCTCACCTTCAAACAGGAGAGCCACACCCCTTTTTATCCAGAACCCTGGAAACAGCATAAGACAGCAGATTGACAGAATATCCTGAAAGGATCAAAAAGCAATGAATGGGCCAGGCACGGTGGCTCATGCCTGTAATCCCAGCACTTTGGGAGTCTGAGGAGGGTGGATCACTTCAGGTCAGGAGTTCAAGACCAGCCTGGCCAACATAGTGAAACCTCGTCTCCACTAAAAATACAAAAATTACCCAGGCATGGTGATGGGTGCCTGTAATCCCAACTACTTGGGAGGCTGAGGCAGAAGAATTGCTTGAACCTAGGAGGTGGAGGTTGCAGTGAGCTGAGATCACACCACTGCACTCCAGCCTGGGCGACAGAGTGAGACTATCTCAACAAGAATAGAGAATGAAGAGGTTAAGGAAACATCTTGGCTAGTCATTTTCCTCCAAGTCAGAGGTTCCCAAATGTTGCTTGAGCAACCAGAGCCAGACTCAAAACCCTAGAAGAATGCAGTAATAAATTAAGAAGGGGTTTCAGGTTGGAAGTAGGAATTTTCCTAAAGAGGCAATGTGCTATGAGCAGGGCTATATGGAATATTTCAAAAATCAGTTGTGCTGGCTGGGCGCAGTGGCTCACCCCTATAATTCCAGCACTTTGTGAAGCTGAGGCGGGTGGAACATGAGGTCAAGAGATCAAGACCAGCCTGGCCAATATGGTGAAACCTCATCTCTACTAAAAATACGAAAACATTAGCTGGGTGTGGTGGTGGGCACCTGTAATCCCAGTTAATTGGGAGGCTTGAGGCAGAGAATTGCTTGAGCCTGGGAGGTGGAGGTTGCAGTGAGCTGAGATCACACCACTGCACTCCAGCCGGGTGACAGAGCGAGACTCCATCTCAAAAAAA
>NW_016107778.1:215267-229379 GCF_001604975.1 Cebus imitator
ATTCACAGCCCTGAGTAAGTTACTCCTCTGGCACACACACACACTTTGAGTCACCAAAGTTTACCATTACATACTCACATGCAACTTGCTCATTGATCGGAAACACAGTTATCTTTGGGCTACATCAGGCACTCTGGGTGCCATGTCATGGTCTGTGGAGCAAGAAAAGGGAGCTGACGTGAGGGAGCCAGGCAGCTTCTCTGGCCCCAGGCTCCAACAATTCCTCTCCCTCTAGACATGCACTGACCTCTTTTTCTATTTTCTGGGAGGAGGGGATAAGGAGGGTGATACAGTTTGGTCATTTGTCTCCTCCAAATCTCATGTTGAAATTTGATCCCCAGTGTTGGAGTTAGGACCCAATAGGAAGTGTATGAATCATGGAGGCAGATCCTTCATGAATGGCTTGGTGTCATCTTCATGGTAATTGAGTTATCTCTCTGTTAGTTCACGTGGAAACTAGTTGTTTAAAGGACCCTGGCACCTCTCTCTCTCTTCTTCCTCCCTCTCTCGTCATGTGACACATTTGCTCCCCCTTTGCCTTCTGCCATGATTGAAAGTTTCCTGAGGTCCTTACCAGAGGCAGATGCCAGTACCACGCTTCTTGTACACTCTGCAGAACCTTTTTTCTTTATAAATTACCGACCTTAGGTACTCCTTTATAGAAATGCAAAATGGACTAAGATAGTGGGCCTCTAGCCCAGTCCTAACCAGGGGAAATAAGAAAGGGAGAGAGGAAAAGGGAGAGGATAGGACAAGAGATCTTTGGTTCCTGGAGGAGAGGCGTGATAAGGCAGTTGGGTAGGTATCAACCAACTCAGGTTTTTGGTGAGCTGAGCCCCAGGAATATAGGTGGTCTTTGCCCAGGCATCCCGGCTTACAGAAACAGGTCTAAGACAACCACAGAGAACAGAGCATCCAGTGACTCTAGAGGCCAACTTGGAGCTTGCTGCTCATATACACTGGGGGTGCTGCAAGTGGATGAAGCGGGCAGGGAGAGGGGAATAAAGGAGAAATTAGCTGAGGGCTCTGAGTTCATCTTCATCACTGCCTTATTCTTGTCTACGAGGTGGAAGAAAGAGCAGGGGAATGAACCTGTGGCAAATCTGATCATGGAGGAAGGAAGGTCACATTCTTTTTGTCCTCCAGACTACCCACCAAGTTTCCAAACATGACGACACTTCTTGCGCAGACACAGCCTTTCTCCTGTGCAGATTAAGGCTATGTGTCTAGGGCCTTGTGTGCCTGAGCCCCAGCCCAGCCATGACAGCCTATTTCCATTGCACTCAACCTCCGTTCCCTAGGCAAATGGTTCAGAACATAGTACACTCAGATTCACAGCCCTGAGTAAGTTACTCCTCTGGCACACACACACACTTTGAGTCACCAAAGTTTACCATTACATACTCACATGCAACTTGCTCATTGTTCAGAAACACAGTACCTACCGCCCCCCAAGATGTATGTGTGCATGACGCACACACACAATCATAAAATATCCACAAGTACACATACCTGGACTGGACATACATACTCTCACACACTACATATGTGTATACTCAACTAAACCTGTACATATACATCTAGCCATGCTCAGAACATTCATATTTATCTCCTTTGGACATAAGCCTATCACACCGAAGTCTCCTTTGCAAACACACACAACTATGTTTCTTTTTTTTTTTTTTTTTTGGAGATGGAGTTTCGCTCTTGTTACCCAGGCTGGAGTGCAATGGCACGATCTCGGCTCACCGCAACCTCTGCCTCCTGGGTTCAGGCAATTCTCCTGCCTCAGCCTCCTGAGTAGCTGGGATTACAGGCACACGCCACCATGTCCAGCTAATTTTTTGAATTTTTTGTAGAGACGGGGTTTCACCATGTTGACCAGGATGGTCTCGAACTCTTGACCTTGTGATCCACCCGTCTCGGCCTCCCAAAGTGCTGGGATTACAGGCATGAGCCACTGCGCCCGGCCCCACAACTATGTTTCTTTACACACTCACATAATGATATACAGACACAGAGACACACAACCACACCCATTCATACAGATTCTCACCCCCTGTGCTTACCTATACACAACCAGTACCCCCTACATGCACTCAGCAGATTGGTTTGCAAGTACTAATGCTTTATACTGCTTTGCAAGTTCTCCTAGGTCTATGTGATATCCTTTCTTCTGGCTCCTTGTCTTTTTTTTTTTTTCTTTTTTTTTAAACTTTTCTATATGAAACTTTTCAAAACTATATAGAAGTAGTGAGAATAGTAAAAGTGATCACCCATGAACCCACCAACCAGCTTCAAAAATTATTTATACATGTTTAAGTTAAACAATTCAACAGACATTTCCCGTGTGCCAATTCTCAGCATGTGTATGATATTGGGACATAGAGGGGTGGCAGAGGGGAGTTGAAGACATAGTAGGTATTTAATAAATATTAGTTGAGTTGAAAATTTGCAGTCCCTTGGCCGGGCGTGGTGGCTCATGCCTGTAATCCCAGCACTTTGGGAGGCTGAGGTGGGCGGATCACGAGGTTAAGAGATCGAGACCATACTGGCCAACATGGTGAAACCCCATCCCCGTCTCTATTAAAAATACAAAAATTAGCTGGGTATGGTGGTGCATGCCTGTAGTCCCAGATATTTGGGAGGCTGAGGCAGGAAGATTGCTTAAACCCGGGAGGCAGAGGTTGCAGTGAGCCAAGACCGAGCCACAAGAGGCCTGGAGAAAGCGAGACTCCGTCTCAAAAAAAAAAAAAAAAAAGAAAAAAAAAAAGGAAAATTTCCAGTCCCTGGTCTGGCCTCTGAGGTTAAATAAATGATGACTAAGTCACTATCCCTGCTCTTGGTGTGGTCGAGGAAACAAATGTGAACACAAAATGCCCATAATTCATAGGGCTCAGTATTACAGTAGAACTGGGTTGGCAAATTATAAGCTGAGGGCCAAATCTAGCTGGGAAATGAAGTTTTCTTTTTATTTTTGTTTTCTTTTCTTTTCTTTTCTTTTTTTGGAGACAGAATCTCGCTCTGTCACCCAGGCTGGAGTGCAGGGCCACAGTCTTGGCTTACTGCAACCCCCACCTCCCGGGTTCAACCTCAGCCTCCCAAGTGGCTGGGATTACAGGCATGCACCACCATGTCTGGCTAATTTTTGTAGTTTTAATAAAGACAAGGTTTTGCCATGTTGGTCAGGCTGGTGTCGAACTCCTAGCCTCAAGTGATCTGTCCGCCTTGGCTACCCAAAGTGCTGGGATTACAGGTGTGAGCCACCTTGTCCAGCCTATTATGAGAAATAAAATTTTATTGGCACACAGCCACAGCCGTTCAACAATTCAATGTTGTCTGTGCTTGCAATGGCAGAGTTGAGCTGTTGTCATACAGACCATGTAACCCACAAAGATGAAAATATTTATTATCTGGCCTTTTACAGAAGATGTTTTTGATGACCCCTGCGTTAGAGGGCTGGGGAAAAGACTCTGGGAGTGAATTTGATTCTGCCTTGGAGGGAAAGTGGTAGTGGTGAGGGTCATGCAATGCCTCCCAGAGTGGCATGTGGACCTGGATCTCTGGGGCAGAGTGTGAGTCTTCATCTCTCCACTGTACCCATGCTCTGTATACTTGGTTCACTTACCTACAACCTCCACAGAACACATTTGCAGAGCCCCCATGCACCCCCAAATATACATGCAGTCATTCCCTTTTCACATTTTGCATCATCACAGGAGGACCTTGAGCCAAACAGGATGTCAAGGCCCAGGTTCCCATGCGTTACTTACCCAATGGGTAGAATACGTCTGACAGGACACTCATGCTGGCCAAAATCACCTACTCATTGGTCTCAAAGAATGCATTCAGAAGGGCTGGCAGCTGGACCTGATGGAAACTACTCTAGGCCATCAAGCACAGACACACGGAATGTTAGATCAGGAAGGCACCTCAGAGATCCTTGGATCCAAATGCATCCCTCTCCACTTACATGAAGCCCAGAGTGATTTGAACAAGGTCACACAACAAATTGGTAGCAAATTGGAACTGAGACCAGAACTTACGTGTCCTGACTCTTGAAACAAAGTGCTAGCCATCTATGAACAGTACCAAGCTTTTTAAATTTTTTTTGAGATGGAGTTTTGCTCTTGTTCCCCAGGCTGGAGTGCAATGGTGCGATCTTGACTCACTGCAACCTCTTCCTCCCAGGTTCAAGCAATTCTCCTGCCTCAGCCTCCTGAATAGCTGGGATTACAGGCATGTGCCACCACGCCTGGCTAATTTTGTATTTTTAGTAGAGACAGGGTTTCTCCATTTTGATGAGGCTGGTTTCGAACTCCCGACCTCAGGGGATCCGCCCACCTTAGCCTTCCAAAGTGCTGGCATTACAGGTGTGAGCCACCACACCCGGCGGAATAGTACAAACCTTTAACAGGTGGGAAAAATAAGTTCCAGGGAAATGAAGAGATTTTCCCAAGGTCATACTTCTTGTTAGGAACAGAATTGTGCTGAGAATCCAGGGTGGCTGAATCTCAGACCAGGGTTCTTTCAAGTGTTAAGCATCTAACTCAAGTGCCCAGAGGGAGGCCTAAGATCAGCCAGGACTTAACAGAAAGGCCAGGGGTCTTTCCACTAATCCACACTGCCTATCATGGAGCACACTAATGCTTTCCTAGCAAGGGGAGGAGGGTGATGAGAAAATCCACCCACCCTAGCTTCCCCATTCCTAGAGGATGGCCTTTGCTAATAGTGGGGGTCTGAGGTAGCGGTGCCAGAGCATTCCTCCCTTCTTCCCTTGGCTCAGACTCGTACCTCACATTTGGCCCTGTGCACCCAATATACCCAGGATGTGGAAGATGTTGTTGAAGCCATGCAGACTCACTAGCCTCACCATTATGCTACCATCAGAGATGCCTTTACACAGGCAGCTCAGAAACGAGTCTCAAAGCAACAACGTGGACACCAGAGAGCTTCAAAAAGCTGGAAGAGTCAGTCCCTGAGGTTGTTGGCCCCTGAAAGACTTTCCAGCTCATATTCTGCCAGCTGAGATGAGTCCTCCCCAAAGCAAGAGGCACTTCTGCCCTCAGTGCCCATTACCACCCGACTACTACCGTGATCTCAGAGGAGAAATGACCACTAGTACAACATGCCAGTGAACTAAAGGAACTAAAATAAAACTTGCACCTGCTAATCATAACCTGGGTCATCCCAAGTCTGCCCCTACCAGAGTGGGAACAGAGGCTTGGTGTCTGTTCTCTTCAAGAAGATAAAGGTTTCAGGAGGGCAAGAAAACTTCTATGGGATCTCCCAAGGAACCTTCTTGCCCTAAATACTACAGATTTCACATTCTCTGGTCTGAACCTCTCATTTTGCAGATGACCATACCAAGGTCAATGGCTGGTTAGAGTCGTATAATAATCCAGACACTAACCAAAGCCCTGCACAAAAGCAAGTTAGATTTAGGGGAAGATAAACATGTCTGTCCTAGGTCAGCTCCTGGCTTCTGTGGGGTGGAGGTAGTTCTTACCTTGGTGAAGAAGACCGTGGCTGCAATTCCGTGACTCTTATCCGCAGTCTGGTACATGATGATGGAATACAGAAGAATTCCTGGAATCTGGAGACAGCAGAACTCCACCATGGCTGTGAAACAGAGAATCTTGAGCCATAAGATCGTGGGGAGGGAATTTGGAGCCTGTTTTTTTTTTTTTTTTTTTTTTTTTTTTTTTTTTCTATAGAGAGGCTCAGGGTTCTCAGATTTGACCCCAAACTCGTAGACTGAGGCCCCTGCTGGCTCCCTCTCTGAGCCAAGCAGAACCCAAGAATGGCTGCTAATGGCTAGGGTTCTGCCTGTGACCCAATCTTTACTCTGTCTTCCAGTTTCAAGGAGTGAAAAGTTGAATGCTTTTGTTTCCCTAGGATAGACCCTGGGGACATCACATCCCTTTGTTTCTTCACATCTAAGATACAGGATTATCAGGTCCTCAGACTACCTCCATCTTGCCCATGGACACCAAGAGGAGAGAGAAAACAGCCAGGTTGTCTCTCGTTCAATTAATAGGAGTGGGAGGTGGCTTTCAGGATCCAGAGGAGAAATGAATAGGGGAGTATAGCAAAGAACTGACTCTTCAGCCAGCTCCCTTGAATCTTTCTCATGGATCCTGGGGTTACAGCCAGGATACAGAGGCTGACCATCAGGATTTCCTCTCTTTTTCCGCTCCTCCCTTTCTCCACTCCACTGAACAGTGCTCAATGACTCCCTGCATCTGGTAATTGAACGAGCTGCTACTCCCTATGTACTTCCTCAGAGCAGCGGGTGGTATTCCCAGGCCCTCTTGGTACCAGGTTACGTATGAAACAAATGCCATGGCTGAAGGTTATGGGGCTAACAAAGTTTGTCCAGGCTTCTTGAAGCTTCAGAAAAGTGAATTCCTCCGAGGCCTGTCTTGCAGAGGATACTGTACCACTTCCATGGAAATGCTGCAGCCACGTCCTCACCTGGGTAGATTCGGCCAAAGTGCTCCTTCTGCCCCTGCTCTCCTTTAGTGCTGCCCATTCTCCCCCAAATCTCCAGGGCTCAGATAAGGTGCCTGGGGATTGTCTCTGAGGGCATTTCCCCCATGGGCCACCGACAGAGGACAAATGCGGGGAAAATCATAGTATTTCGGAAGCCAGAGACCTGGGCTTAAAAGGCCTGATTCATAGTTTTGATACTCACTGTGGCCTTGGAGGCCCTCTTCCTTCTTGAGACTTAATTTCCTCATCCAACAAGTAGAGATGAAAGTACCTAATTCACTGATGGGCATTAAGAATATGAACATGGCCAGGCACGGTAGCTCACACCAGTAATTCCAGTACTTTGGAAGCCTGAGATGAGCAGATCACCTGAGGTCAGGAGTTCAAGACCTGCCTGGCCAACATGATGAAACTCTGTCTCTTCTAAAAATACAAAAAAATTAGCCGGACATGGTGGCACATGTCTGTAATCCTAACTACCAGGAGGCTGAGGCAGGAGAATCACTTGAACCTGGGTGGCAGAGGTTGTAGTGAGCTGAGATCGTGCCACTGCACCCCAGCCTGGGCAACAGAGTGAGACTCCATCTCAAAGAAAAAAAAAGAATATAAACATGAACAGGTTTTGTTGGTTAAAATGCCCACTATTCACAGGAAGGGTTGTAGTGAACAATATCCTCTTGATCCTTCCTTAGTCAAGCCCTGGTCCTTGATTTCTCCTAGGTCAAGACTCAAATCCCAGCCTTCAAGCCTACAACATGAGCCAACCTCTGACAGATGGATTAGATACTTCAGCTCAGAGTGAATGTATTGGGGAAGGGAGTGTACACGCAAGGGAGGAATGTCCTTCCTGAAGACTAGGAAGATGGACATGAATCTTACTATTTTCTCAACTATTTTATTTATATTATTTTTTAAAAATAGAGATAAGGTCTCACTGTGTTGCCCAGGCTGGTCTCAACTACTGAACTCAAGAAATCCTCCCATCTTGGCCTTCCAAAGTGCTGGGATTACAGGCATGAGCCACTGTGCCCATTCCTATTTTCTCAAGTATTTATCAGAGAAATTCTTTTCTGTGCCTAGTTGAAATTGGAATTATGCTGTGGTTAATTCCAGTCCATGTCCCCTGAATATGTGTTCCAAGGAGATGGAACATAGATATGTCCTATCAACCATGTAGCATTTCTTTGAGTGATTAAAGATGAATCCTAAAGAGGCCAGCTTCAATGCCACCTCTGCCAGGATTCTTCACTCAGCCTTCTGTTCCTTGTTTTGTTTTGTTTAATTTTCCCCCAGGAGACGTGAACCTCAGCTTAGATTAGGAAAAATCTATGAAAAAGCTAGGTGTTTGTTTTGTTTCCCGCAAGAGAAATTCCTTTCTTTTTTTGAGATGGAGTTTTGCTCTTGTCACCCAGGCTGGAGTACAGAGGCACTGCAACCTCCGCCTCCTGGGTTCAAGTGATTCTCCAGCCTCAGCCTCCCGAGTAGTTGGGATTTCAGATGCCTGCCATCAGACCCAGCTAATTTTCATATTTTTAGTAGAGATGCAGTTTCTCCATGTTGCCTAGGCTGGTCTCAAACTCCTGACCTCAGGTGATCCTCCTGCCTCGGCCTTCCAAAGTGCTGGGATTACAGGCGTGAGCCACCACACCAGGTAAGAAATTATTTTAGAAAAGCTTCTAGTGTAGCCTGAAATTGATGGAATTCTATGCTTATTGTCAGAAGCAACTTTTTAAAATTGATAGTTAATGACAATGTATTGTATATTCCAGAAGCAACTCTTTGAAAGTGGCTAGTTCTAAAGAGAATTAAGGAGGGACAATTAATTTTCTACAAGGTCTAGCTAAGGAAGTTAAAAAGTTAATTAAGGCAGCAGTCTCACTCAAAGATAAGGTTTCAGAGAGAAGCTGAAAGAATCCACAGTCTTAGGTGCTGATAGTTAAGAATTCGCAAGGAAGTTGCTGGGGGCTTGGCACCTTCCACGAAACTTTCTCATGCAGTCCCCACAAATTACTGATGTTAATGAAAGCGTCATTTTTTTTGTATATTCCTGGCCGGGCACGGTGGCTCACGCCTGTAATCCCAGCACTTTGGGAAGCCGAGGCGGGGGAATCACTAGGTCAAGAGATCGAAATCATCCTGGTGAACTTGGTGAAACCCCGTCTCTATTAAAAATACAAAAATTAGCTGGGCATGGTGGCACAGCCTGTAGTCCCAGCTACTGGGGAGGCTGAGGCAGGAGAATTGCTTGAACCCAGGAGGCGGAGGTTGCAGTGAGCCGAGATCGTGCCATTGCACTCCAGTCTGGGCAACAACAGCAAAACTCCGTCTCAAAAAAAAAAAAAAAAAAAAAAAAAAAAAAAAATTTAAAAATAACTTTTACCTACTGCCAAAAAAAAAAAAAGAGGGAGAGAGAGTACAGTAATGTCTAAGTCTTTCAGTTATTGTTTTTACCACTTTCACTGGGAGGGGGAAAGGACGGAAGTCAAAGTATGTGTGTGTCCCTTAGTAAAACCCCAACAGGAGATTTTTTTTTCCCTAGTGACAACCAGTTTAATTTAGCAGGGCCTGGAGGCTGAATACTATACGAAGTATTCTATATGCCGGGCGCGGTGGCTCACGCCTATAATCCCAGCACTTTGGGAGGCCGAGGCGGGTGGATCATGAGGTCAAGAGATCGAGACCATCCTGGTCAACAAGGTGAAACCTCGTCTCTACTAAAAATACAAAAATTAGCTGGGCATGATGGTGCTTGCCTGTAGTCCCAGCTACTTGGGAGGCTGAGGCAGGAGAATTGCTTGAACCCAGGAGGCGGAGGTTGCAGTGAGCCGAGATCGTGCCATTGCACTCCAGTCTGGAGACAAAGTGAGACTCCATCTCAAAAAAAAAAAACCAAACAAAAATGGTTGCCGGGCGCTGTGGCTAATGCCTGTAATCCCAACACTTTTGGAGGCTGAGGTAGGTGGATCACAAGGTCAGGAGTTCGAGACCAGCATGACCAATTTAGTGAAACCCTGTCTCTGCTAAAAATACAAAAATTAGCTGGGTGTGGTGGCACGTGCCTGTAGTCCCAGCTACTTGAGAGGCTGAGGCAGAAGAATTGCTTAAACCGGGAAGCGGAGGTTGCACTCCAGCCTGGGAGACAGAGTGAGACTCCATCAAACTGGCTTTTGATCCACTAGCCTATTTAGTTCGCCACTGCGCTCCAGCCTGGGCAACAGAGCGAGACTCCATCTCAAAAAAAAAAAGAAAAATATGTATTCTCAAGGGCCATTAAGTCCTATTTCTCTGGACCCTCACCCATGGTGGCACAAAGGCAGAGAAGTGCTGTTAGGCTCCTTGTGCTACATGAATTCATCCTTTATAGTGAGGAAGTTTCTGAGGGGGATATCTGATCTTGGTGACCCCAAACACATCAAAGATGATACCTAGCATCTCAACAGCTGTGTGAGTGCAGAAGACCAAGCAGATTATCAAGCAAAGTCGTCATAAAGCCCCTTAGTTGAGACAAGATGCAATGTTCCATAAAAGCCTGAGACAGGAACATTGGTTGTGTACGAGGAAGCAGGAGTAGCTGACTTCACAAGATCATGCCCAAGACACATAATTAGCAGATTCTGAGGGTTGAAATGAAAAAGAAAATGTTAAGGGCAGCCAGAGAGAAAGGCCAAGTCACCTACAAAAGGAAGCCCATTAGAGTAACAGCAGACCTCTCAGCTGAAATTCTACAAGCCAAAAGACATGGTGGGGGGGGCAATATTCAACATTCTTAAAGAAAAGAAATCACAACCCAGAATTTCATATCCGCCAAACTAAGCTTCATAAGTGAAGGAGAAGTAAGATCCTTTTCAAACGAGTAAATGCTGAGGGAATTCGTTACGAGAGCTCGTGAAGGAAGCACTAAGTATGGAAAGGAAAAACCACTACCAGCCACTACAAAAACACATGGAAGTATGCAGATCGGTGACACTATTAAGCAACCACATAAACAAGTGTGCAAAATAACGAGCTAAAATGATGACAGGATCAAATCCACATATAACAAAAATAACCTCAAATTGAAATAGGCTAAATGACCTAATTAAAAGACAGAGAGTGGCAAACTGGATAAAGAACCAAGACCCATTTTTTTCGAGAGACCCATCTCACATGCAATGACAAACATATGCTCAAAATAAAGGGATGGAGAAAAATCTACCAAGCAAATGGAAAACAGAAAAAAGCAGGGGTTGCAATTCTAGTTTCTGATAAAACAGACTTTAAACCAACAAAGATTTTTAAAAAGACAAAGAGGGGCATTATATAATGGTAAAGGGTTCAATTCAATAAGACTTAACTATCCTAAATATAATATGTACCCAACACAGGAGTACCTTGATTCATAAAGCAATTTCTTAGAGACCTTAAAAGAGACTCAGACACTGACACAGTAATGTTGGGAGACTTCAACACCCCACTGACAATATTAGACAGATTCAACACCCCACTGACAATATTAGACAGATCATTGAGACAGAAAATTAACAAAGATATACAGGATCTGAACTGAGCACTGGATCAAATGGATCTGATACATATTACAGAACTCTCCACCCAAAGCAGCAAAATAAACATTCTTCTCATCACCACACAGCACATGCTCTAAAATCAATCACATAAGGCTGGGTGTAGTGGCTAACGCCTGTAATCCCAGCATTTTGGGAGGCCAAGGTGGGCAGATCACCTGAGGTCAGAAGTTCGAGACCAGCCTGGCCAACATGATGAAACCCCATCTCTACTAAAAATACAAAAATTAGCCGGGCATGGTGGTGCACACCTTTAGTCTCAGCTACTCAGGAGGCTGAGGCAGGAGAATCACTTAAACCAGGGAGGCAGGGGTTGCAATGAGCCAAGATTGTGCCATTGCACTCTAGCCTGGGCAACAAGAGCAAAACTCCATCTCAAAAAAAAATCTAATCACATAATAGGGAGTGAAACACTCCTCAGCAGATGGAAAATAACTGAAATTTAACAGTCTCTCAGGCCACAGCACAACTAAATGAAAAACCAAAGCTGAGTTTTTGGGACCCTAGAATTGGGCCTGAGAGGATTTCTTCTTCTTCTTCTTCCTTTTTTTTTTAGAAATATAGATGGGGTTTCACTATGTTAGTCAGGCTGGTCTTGAACTCCTGACCTCGTGATCCACCCGCCTCGGCCTCCCAAAGTGCTGGGATTACAGGCGTGAGCCACCGCGCCCAGCCAGGATTTCTTTAGAGAAATCAAGGTGAGTGTTTGGGGAAGAGGTCAACACGTGTGCATATAACTACACTAATAAGGTAGGCTTTACCTCCACTGGGATTGATATTTGGGTAGTATGAATGGACAGAGCTGTATAGGTTGCTAAAATATTTTAAAACTTCTATACTGATTTGTATCACTCTTCACTCACACTACCACCACCTTGATTCCTTCATGAGAACTCCTCCCCCTCAGACCTCCCCATATAATTCAACAACTAAATGGTTAATGACTGGCATAGCAGGGGCCTCCAGGACACTGCTCTAACACTAGGGCCACCAAAGTTAGTAGGTTGTCAGAGTCCCTTCCAGGTGTTAAATATTTACAATATCACCTCTAATTATCTCTACATACCCTGGGGAGAAACCAAGGTGCAGAGAGGCCAAGTTCACACAGCTAGTTCTATGGCTGATTGTGTCCCCTGAAAATTCGCATGTTGAAGCTCGGACCCCCAGTACCTCAGAATGTGACTGTATTTGGAGACTGAGCCTTTAAAGAAGTGATTAAGTTAAAATGAGGCTGTTAGGGTGAGCCCTAATCCAATCTGACTGGTGTCCTTTTAAGAAGAGAATATTGACCAAGAAGCAGCTTCTCCGCTCCTTCTGGAATCTCCATCTGCTCCAGCCCGCCTGCCTCCACACATACCTCCACCATGTCCATCAGGGCGACCCAGAAGTCCTACAAGGTGTCCACCTCTGGCCCCTGGGCCTTCAGCAGCCACTCCTACACGAGTGGGCCCAGTGCCCACATCAGCTCCTCGAACTTCTCTAGAGTGGTCTGCAGTAGCTTCCGGGGTGGCCTGGACAGAGGTTATGGTGGGGCCAGAGGCATGGGAGGCATCACCGCTGTCATGATCAACCAGAGCCTGCTGAGCCCCCTTAACCTGGAGGTGGACCACAACATCCAGGCCGTGTGCACCCAGGAGAAGGAGCAGATCAAGACCCTCAACAACAAGTTTGCCTCCTTTGTGGACAAGATATGGATCCTGGAGCGGCAGAACAAGATGCTGGAGACCAAGTGGAGCCTCCTGCAGCAGCAGAAGACAGCTCGGAGCAACATGGACAACATGTTTGACATCAACAACCTTAGTCGGCAGCTGGAAATACTGGGCCAGGAGAAGCTGAAGCTGGAGGCAGAGCTTGGCAACATGCAAGGGCTGGTGGAGGACTTCAGGAACAAGTATGAGGATGAGATCAACAAGTGTACAGAGATGGAGAATGAATTTGTCCTCATCAAGAAGGATGTGGATGAAGCTTACATGAACAAAATAGAGCTGGAGCCTCTCCTGGAAGGGCTGACTGATGAGATCAACTTCCTCTGGCAGCTGTATGAAGAGGAGACCCTGAAGCTGCAGTCTTATATCTCGGACACGTCTGTGGTGCTGTCCATGGACAACAGCCACTTCCTGGACATGGACAGCATCATCACTGAGGTCAAGGCGAAGTATGAGGAGCTTGCCAACCACAGCTGGGCTGAGGCTGAGAGCATGTACCAGATCAAATATGAGGAGCTACAGATGCTTGCTGGGAAGCACGGAATGACCTGCAGCAAAGACTGAGATCTCTGAGATGAACCAGAACATCATCTGGCTCCAGGATTACGTTGAGAGCCTCAAAGGCCAGAGGGCTTCCCTGGAGGCCTCCATCACAGATGCCTAGCAGCGTAGGGAGCTGGCCCTTAAGTATGCCAACGCCAAGCTGTCGAGCTGGAGGCTGCCCTGCAGCAGGCCAAGCAGGACATGGAGCAGCAGTTGTGTGAGTACCAGGAGCTGATGAACGTCAAGCTGGCCCTGAACATCGAGATTGCCACCTACACGAAGCTGCTGGAGGGTGAGGAGAGCTGGCTGGAGTCTGAGATGTAGAACATGAGTATCCACACAGAGAACACCAGCAGCTATACAGGTGGTCTGAGCTCGGCCTATGGGGGCCTCACAAGCCCCAGCCTCAGCTACGGCTTGGGCTCCAGCTTTGGCTTTGGCATGGGCTCCAGCTCCTTCAGCCACACCAGCTCCACCAGGCCATGGTTGTAAAGAAGATCGAGACCCGCAATGGGAAGCTGGTGTCCAAGTCCTCTGACATCCTGCCCAAGTGAACAGCTGTGGCAGCCCCTTCCAGCCTGCCCTTCCTGTGGCTGCCCCAGAGCCCAGGAGGGAGGCTGCTGTGCACGGTAGCACAGGGAACAGGAGACCCACCCGAGGCTCAGCCCTAGCCCTCAGCTTACCCATGGGGGAGTTTACTGCCTGGGGACCCCTCTTGCCCATGGCTCCATCTACCAAACAATTCAACTGATTTTTGTGTGTGTGTCCAAAATAAAACCTCAGCTAGCTCTGGAAAAAAAAAAAAA
>NW_016107778.1:229659-244412 GCF_001604975.1 Cebus imitator
GAATAAGTTTCTGCTGTTTTAAGCCACCAATTATGTAGCATTTTGTTATGGCAGACCTTGCAAACTAACATAGCTAGGTAATAACAGAGAGAGAAGTTCACCCCAGGTCTATTTGCCTCCAAGCCCATGCTCTGAACAGATTTTGCTTTCCCTATTTAGACAATGAAGGGAGTCAGCTCTTATGAGAATCCATTGAGGGAAAGGATTTGGGACAGTATCTAGAGACATGACTCCTCAGAGAGTATTCTTACCTGCCAGGAAAGATCTAAGAGCAGCGCCTTGTGCACAGTAAGTGCTCATAAAGTGTGTGTGGAGCTAAATGAGGGTGTACCTCAACACAGGGCCTGAAAAGAAAAAATAACAAGTTTCCTAACCCTAGAGTGCCCAAATCCCAGAAACTGGTGCTAAAAGCAATTCACTGGAAAGCTTTCACTGCATGATGTGAACTAAGGAGTAGAACTAGGGTTTCTCAAGTAACCCTCCACTAATATACTCTCTATATCCACACTTACATGAAACAATGCAAGCCCTCCCCTCCGCATACCATATACACTCACTTGAAACTCTGACATACACTCTCACTCACATACAGATTCTTGCAAAGCTTGCATGAGCTCCCATAGACACCTCTTACCCACACTTTCGTATATATCCTGCCATAGTCTTATGCCCTACACTCTGATACAAATACATTCATTCATATATATATTCTCCCAGACACCACAACCTCCCGCCATTCACATATGTTCCACATACACATTAGGAGCTCTCATATTTTCACATGCATTTCGTTTGTTCACATACATTTATATGCTCACATATATACATATGGATATTTGAACATACATAGAAAATAGTCCAGCTGGGCACAGTGGCTCACATCTGTAATTCCAGTGCTTTAGGACACCAAGGCAGGAGGATCACTTGAGCCCTTGAGACCAGGAGCCCAGCCTGGCCAACATAGGAAGATCCCATCTCTAAAATATATATAAATATATATACATTTTTTCTTTCTTTCTTTTCTTTTCTTTTTTTTCTTTTCTTTTGAGACAGAATCTTGTTCCGTTGCTAGGTGCCAGGCTGGAGTGCAGTGGCACAATCTTGGGTCACTGCAACCTCTGCCTCCCAGGTTAAAGCAATTCTCCTGCCTCAGCCTCCCGAGTAGCTGGGACTACAGGCGTGTGCCACCAGGCCCAGCTAATTTTTGTATTTTTAGTAGAGATGGGGTTTCACCATGTTGGCCAGGATGGTCTCGATCCCTTGACCTCACGATCCGCCCTCCTTGGCCTCCCAAAGTGTTGGGATTACAGGCGTGAGCCCCCGCGCCTGGCTATATATATATATATATATATATATACATATATTTTGAGACAGAGTCTTGCTCTGTCACTCAGACTGGAGTGCAATGGCATGATCTCGGTTCACAGCAACCTCTGCCTCCCGGGTTCAAGCGATTTTCCTGCCTCAGCAGGAATCCCTGAGTAGCTGGGACTATGGACGTGAGCCACCACACTCGGCTAAATTTTTTGTACTTTTAGTAAAGACGGGTTTCACTGTATTAGCCAGGATGGTCTCAATCTCCTGACCTCGTGATCCACCTACCTCGGCCTCCCAAAGTGCTGGGATTACAGCCATGAGCCACTGTGCCTGGCTCTATGAATTTTTTTAAAAACTAGCCAAACAATCATAGATTGTTTTATATCAGGGAAATGTAAAAACTGATATGTTTTTTGATGATATTAAGAAATTATTTAATGTGTAACAAGAGCAAGATAGAATACATTTTTTAAAAGCCCTTATCGCAGGGTGTGGTGGCTCATGCCTGTAATCCCAGCACTTTGGGAAGCCGAGGCAGGTGGATCACCTGAGGTCAGGAGTTCAAGACCAGGCTGGCCAATATGGTGAAACCCCATCTCTACTAAAAATAGAAAAAAAAATTAGCTGGGCATGGTGGCAGGTGCCTGTAACCCCAGCTACTTGGGAGGTTGAGGCAGGAGAATTGCTTGAAACAGGGAGGCGAAGGTTGCGGTGAGCTGAGATCACGGCATTGCACTCCAGCTTAGGTGACGGAGTGAGACTCTGTTTCAAAAAAATAAAAATAAAAGAGTCCTTATTTTGGCCAATCACAGTTGCTCAGGCTTGTAATCCCAGCACTTTGGGAATCCCAGGCGGGTGTAACACTTGAGGTCAGGAGTCCGAGACCAACCTGGCCAACATGGTGAAACTCTATCTCTAGTAAAAATACAAAAATTAACTGGCCATGATGGCAGATGCCTTTAATCCCAGCTACTCAGGAGGCTGAGGCAGGAGACTCGCTTGAACCCGGAAGGCGGAGGTTGCAGTGAGCCTAGATCGTGTCACTGCACACCAGCCTGGGTGACACAGCAAGACTCTGTCTCAAAAAACAAACAACACACAAACACACACACACAGATGGGAAAGATAAGAAAATATAAATAAGAAAGAGTTATGTAAAGCATCCAGCCTGTAGTAGAGAAGTAAGAAATGATAGCTCCTTTTCCAATATCATGTTGCCTCTTATATCATCAGTTAAGCTGGAGTTGGCCTGGCACAGTGGCTCATACCTGTAACCCCAGCACTTTGGGAGTTCAAGTCAGGAAGATCACTTGAGTCCAGGAGTTCGAGACTAGCCTGGGCAACATAGGGAGACCCCACATTGAAACCACCATTGCAAAATTATAGAAGATTGTTACAGTGAAAGAGATCTGACCTAACCAACTCCAGCTTCCTTTAATCTCTCAACAGTCCTTGTTCATTCCTGGGCATAGGCCGAGCTAACTTTGAAAGAAACTTAGTTTATAATTTAACTTTGAAACAAAGATAATAACTGCCCTTTCCCAAAACAAACCCCCTTCCTGCCTGGGAACTAGACTGTTTTTATAGGACTAAGAAATTAGCCACAAGATTAGAAATTACTATTTAGGGCCAGGCACAGTGGCTCGCATCTGTAATCTCAGCACTAACGCAGGTGGATGACTTGAGGTCAGGAGTTAGAGACCAGCCTGGCCAACATAGTGAAACCTGGTATCTAATAAAAATACAAAAAATTAGCTGGGCACGGTGGCACCTGCCTGTAATCCAGCTACTCAGCAGGCTGAGGCATGAGAGGTTACAGTGAGCCAAGATCCTGTCACTGCACTCCAGCCTGGGCAACAAAGGAAGTCTCTGTCTCATTAAAAAAAAAAGAAAGAAAGAAAGAAAGAAAGAAAGAAAGAAAGAAAGAAAGAAAGAAAGAAAGAAAGAAAGAAATTATGGTTTAGGAGTCATGCAGCTAGAGGTTATAAGATTGTGACCCTAGGGCTGGGCGCGGTGGCTCACGCCTGTAATCTCAGCACTTTGAGAGGCCGAGGTGGGCGGACTACCTGAGATCAGGAGTTCAAGACCAGCCTGGCCAATACGGTGAAACACTGTCTTTAAAAAATAAATAAAAAATAAATAGGAAGCATCCCAGCAACCCCACCACGCTGGTCTTCCCTGGACACCATGAACCACACTGTCTCAACCTTCTTCACTCCTGCCAGCACCGACCGTCTCCCGAACTATGAGATGCTGAAGGAGGAACATGAGGTAGATGTGCTGGGGGCGCCCCACAACCCTGCGCCCCCGACATCCACTGTGATCCACATCTGAAGCGAGACCTCCGTGCCTGACCACGTCGTCTGGTCCCTGTTCAACACCCTCTTGGCGAACTCCTGCTGCCTGGTGAAGTCTAGGGACAGGAAGATGGTTGGCGACCTGACCGGGGCCCAGGCCTATGCCTCCACCACCAAGTGCCTGAACATCTGGGCCCTAATTTTGGTCATGATCATGACCATTCTGCTGATCATCATCCCAATACTGATTCTGCAAGTCTATCAGTAGATCCAGAGGAATCACCCGGGCCAGGGGCACCGCCCGTGACCTGTCTCCCATGTACTCCAGCTTCCATTCCTTGCCCTGCCCCCAGCCCATCCTGTATCAGCCCTTTACCCTCACACACTTTTCTACAGTGGAGTTCAATAAAGTGCATGTTCTCCTGGAAAAAAAAATAGATAAATAAAAATAAAAAATAAGATTGTGACCCTCCCCAAATTGCTCTGGGGGAGCAATAACATCACTATTGTAAAACCTGTGAACCCTGAATATCTGAGACTGGTCCCAGTCAATTTAGAAAGTTTATTTTTCCAAGATTAAGGACACAGGCACCACTGAAACAGCCTCAGGAGGTCCTGATGACATGTGCCTGAGGTGATTGGAGCACAGGTTGGTTTTATACACTTTAGGGAGACATTAGACATTAATCAATATATGTAAGATGAACAATGGTTCTGTCCAGAAGGGTGGGACAACTGGAAGCAAAGGTGGGAGAACTCGAAGCAGGGAGGGGGCTTCCAGGTCATAGGTAGGTAAGAGACAAATGGTTACATTCTTTTGAGTTTCTAATTAGTCTTTCCAAAGGAGGCAATCAGATATGCATTTATCTCAGTGAGCAGAGGGATGACTTTGAACAGAATGGGAGGTGGCTTGGCCAGGTATGGTGACTCACGCCTGTAATTCCAGCATTTTGGGAGGCCAAGGTTGGCGGATCACTTGAGCCCAAGAGGTTAAGGCTATAGTAAGCTGTGATCACACTGTAACTGCCCAATGGGTTCTAATTGCCTGCTGACTAGATAGAGTCATTCTATCAAGATAGGAGAATTGCAACAGAGAAGCAATTCAATACACATAGAATTAGCTAAAAGGGAGACTTGAGTTTTATTATTACTCAAATCCACCTCCCTGAAAATTTGGAGGCTAAGGTTTTTTTTTGTTGTTGTTGTTGTTTTTTTTTTTTTGAGACAGAGTCTTGCTCTGTCGCCAGGTGCCAGGCTGGAGTACAGTAGCGCAATCTCAGCTCACTGCAATCTCCACTTCCTGGGTTCAAGCAATTCTCCTGCCTTATCCTTCCTAGTAGCTGGGACTACAGGCACACGCCACCATGTCCAGCTAATTTTTGTATTTTTTTTAGTAAAGACGGGGTTTCACCATGTTGGCCAGGATGGTCTCAATGTCTTGACCTCATGATCCGCCCGTCTCAGCCTCCCCAAGTGCTGGGATTACAGGAGTGAGCCACCATGCACAGCCCGAGGCTAAGGTTTTTTTAAAGAATAGTTTGGCAGGCTGAAGGCTAGAGTAAGAGTACAGCTGATTGGTTGGAGATGCAATCATAGAACTGTGAAAAATGGCCCTTGTACATGGAGTCCACTTCTGGGTGGGGGATCGCAGAGGAGTTGCTGGTCCAACTGGGGCCATCCAGCAGTCAGAAATGCAAAAGTTGGGTGGGGGCAGGGGCTCACGCTTGTAATCCTGGCACTTTGTGAAGCTGGGGCCAGAAAATCGCTTGAGCTCAGGAATTTGAAAGCAGCCTAGGCAACATGGTGAAACACTGTCTCTACCCAAAACACAAAAAATTAGTACGGTGTGGTGCTGCATGCCTGTGGTCCTAACTACTATGGAGGGTGATTGGGGAGGATCACTTGAGCCCACGAAGCAGAGGCTGCAGTGAGCTGAAAAGGCAACACAGCACTCCAGCCCTGCCTCAAAAATAAAAATAAAATAAAACAAATGCAAAAGCCTGAGAGACACCTCAAAAGGCCAGTCTTAGGCTCCACAATAGTGATGTTATTTACAAGAGTAATTGGGGAAGTTGCAAATCTTGTGACCTCCAGAATAATGGCTGGTAATCATTTAATTATGCCTACATCTTAACGGAATTCAGGGTCCTCTCCTCTTAACTTGGTGGTCTTTCATTAGTTTTACAAAGGTAGTTTAGTTTTGAGAAGGGCTATTATCATTTAAACTATAAAGTAAATTTCTCCCAAAGTTAGCTCAGCTCATACCCAGGAATGATCAAGAGCAGTTTGTAGGTTAAAGGCAAGATGGAATGGGTTAGGTCAAACCTCTTTTATTTTCACTGTCATAATTTTGTCAGTGTTATAATTTTTGCCAAGGTGCTTTTAGCACCATTATACTCTAGCCTGGATGACAGAATGAGACCTTGCCTCAGAAAAAAAAAAAAAAAGGCTGGGCTCAGTAACTTACACCTGTAATCCCAGTAATTTGGAAGGCCTAGGTTTGTGGCCAGAAATTGAGACCAGCCTGGGCAACAGAGCAAGACCCTATCTCTAAACATATATATATATATATATATATATATACACACACACACACACACACACATACATATATGTATATATACACATATATATACATATATATGTGTATATATGTATATATACATATATATGTGTATATATACATATATATGTATATATACATATATATATATGTATATATACACATATATATATATATATATATACATATATATATAAAATTAGCTGTGTGTGGTGGCATACACCAGTAGTCCTAGCTGTTTGGGAGGCTGAGACAGAAAGATCTCTAAAGCCCAGGAATTTGAGGTTGTAGTGAGGTGTGATGTGGCATCACTGGAGTCTAGCATCGGTCGCAAACTGAGATTCTGTCTCAACGATACAAAACTGTAAATTCTGACCACGCCCTAAACAGCATGGTAATCCCTGTGACCTGCATGTACATCCCAGATGAGTTCCTAGAAGAAACGATCAACCCCTGTAGTACCTAACTTGAGACATTCTTCTATTGTTTCTTATTCCAGCCTCAATTGACAAGCCTTTTGGACTTTGTAACTGACCTTGGCCAACCTCGTGATGCCACACCCTATGGCTCCCTCCCAGCTTGGCCAACTTTATGACCCCACACCCTAAGACTCCCTCCCAGCTTACAAATCTACGACTCCCTCCCAGCTTGCAAAAAACTGCCCTAAACTTAACTTTTGTAACTTTCGACTGCCTTCCCCACAACCTATAAAACCAACTCCTATCCCACTGCCCTGCGCTGACACCCTTTTCGGTCTCAGCCTGCCTACACTCAAGTGAATAAACAGCCCTCTTGCTCACACAAAGCCTGTTTGGGGAGTGTCTTCATTCAGCATGCACGTTTTAACATTTGGTGCCAGAAACCCAGAAAAGGCATACTCCTTTTGGGAGACCAGCCCCCTGACGTGGCTCCGCCTCTGGGAAGAGACCCACCTGAGACTTCAACACACCAGATCATGCCAGCAGCTCACGCTTAGCATGCCGAATAGCTCCCCTGCCACCTTCAGATCAGGTAAGCAGTCTCTCCCTCTTTCTCTTTTCCTTTAGAGAATGGGAGACAAGTCTCTCCTCATCTCTCTCTCTTTAGGGGAGGGGAGACAAGTCTCTCCCCCCACCCTTTTCCTTCAAATCTCAAGGAGACAAGTCTCTCCCTCTTTCTCTCTCTTTTCCTTTAAATCTTTCTCCTTCTAGAAGATATGAAGAGACACTCTTTATCCACGTGGAGCTGGAGGAGACAAGTCTCTCCCTCTCACTCAAAAACTCCAACGTCGGTCACAGACTCAGGAAGACAAGACTCTTCCCTTGGTTTCTGGTCAATTGCGGGGATGACTGCCTTGATCACTCATCCACGTTACAGCTGAGGAATCAGTCAGGGACGCTTACTGAAAACCCTGGTAGATGCTCACTCCTTCTCCTAGTCTCTACTCTGTTCCTTTCCTTTAAACTTACCTATTTCACCAGGGGCAATATTCCACCCTCTGTTCCTCGTTTTCGCCTCTAGCCTACGTCTTCAAAACACCTAAAACCTCTTCAACTGTCCTCTGATCTGTAACCTAAACATCTCCTTTTTTCTGTAACATGGCCTGGCCTCAATACAAATTAGACAATAATTCCAAATGGCCAGAAAATGTCACTTTCCATTTTTCTATTCTTTGAGACCTAAACAATTTTTGTCAACAAATGGGAAAATGGTCTAAGGTGCCAGGCGTCCAGGCATTTTTTTTACACTCCAATCCCTCCGTAATCTCTGCTCCTTCTCTCCCTTCCATCCGCCCCTCCTGCCTCTGCCAGTAACCCAGAATCCTCCTTGTCCATCGATCTTCCAACATTTCTCCTCACTGCTTGTCCGAACCGGCCCCAATCCAGGCCCAAAGCTCCCCCTAGAACCTCCCTCCTCTTCCTCTGCCCACAACCCACCTTCTTATGCTCCTCCCGTCACCTCCCCACCTCATACTTGATCCAGCTTACAGTTTAGTTCCACAGCTAACTCCTCCACCCCTTCCCAACAATTCCACCGTCCAGATGTGGCTGGAGCCAAAGGCATAGATAGTTAGGGTGCACGTTCCTTTCTCTTTATCTGACCTTTCCCAAATCTGCCAATGGTTAGGTTAGGCTCCTTTTCATCAGATCCTACTAAATATATACAAGAATTCCGATACTTAACCCAGTCCTATAATCTCACCTGGAGTGACTTAAATGTCTCCTTACTTCTATTCTCGCCCCGAAGAATGCTTAATATGCATTTTATCACCCAATCAGCCCCTGACATTAAAAAAGCTACAGAAATTAAAACCTGGTCCTCAAACCCCACAAGAGGAATTAATCAACCTCGCCTTTAAGGTGTTCAAGAATAGGGAAGATGCTCTCCGGTCAGAACTATAGATGCTTACCTCTGCTGTAAGACAAACCTCAGCCATACCACCGGCTCACAAAGACTTCAAAGTGCACAGACTGCAGCGTCCAGCCACCCCTCCCGGACCTGGCTTCAAGTATTGGAAACCTGGCCACTGGGACAAGGAATGCCCGCAGCCCAGGATTCCTTCTAAGCCCTGCCCCATCTGTGCCTGCCCCCATGGAAAGTTGGACCGTCCGACTCACGTCGCTGCTTCCAGAACTCCTGGAGCTCTAACCCAAAGCTCCCAGGCTGAATCGGCTTGGCTGCTGAAGACTGACACTGCCCAAACATCTTGGAGGCCCCCTGGACCATCATGGATGCTGAGCTTTGGGTAACTCTTACGGTGGAGGGTACGTCCATCCCCTTAATCAGGTCGGGGGCAGTCACCCCAGACTGCCTTCTTTTCAAGGACCTGTCTCCTTGGCCTCCATAACTGTTGTGGGAATTGATGGCAAGGCCTCCAGGCCTCTCAAAACTCCCCAAGTCAATTAGGCCAGCACTCCTTTCCACATTCTTTTTTTTTTTAATTTTTTTATTTCATTTTTCTTGAGACGGAGATTTCTTCTTGTTGCCCAGGTTGGAGTGCAATGGCGTGATCTCAGCTCACCACAACCTTGCCTCCCAGGTTCAAGCGATTCTCCTGCCTCAGCCTCCCGAGTAGCTGGGATTACAGGCATGCGCCACCATGTCTGGCTAATTTTGTATTTTTAGTAGAGACGGGGTTTCTCCATGTTGGCCAGGCTGGTCTCAAACTCCCCACCTCAGGTCATCCAACTGCCTCGGTCTTCCAAAGTGCTGGGATTACAAGACTGAGCCACCACGCCCAGCCTTCCTTTCCACATTCTTTCCTAATCATCCCCACTTATCCAGTTCCCCTGTTAGACCGAGATATCCTAGCAAAATTGCCTGCCTCCTTAACTATTCCTGGGCTACAGCCACACCTCATTGTTGCCCTCCTCCCCAAACCTGTACCTCCTTCAACAGCTCCCCTTATGTCTCCCTACCTTAACCCTAGGCTGGGGGACAACATGTCCCCATCCATTGCTGCAAGTGACTCTCCCCTCATCATCCCCTTAAAACCTAACCACCCTTACCCTGCCCAGCACCCGTACCCCATCCCACAACAAGCTTTAAAAGACCTAAAGCCTGTTATCACCCGTCTATTACAACATGGCCTTTTAATTACTACAAATGCTCCTTACACTTCCCCTATCCTACCTGTCCAAAAACCAGACAAATCCTACAGACTAGTCCAAGACCTCCGCCTCATCAATCAGATTGTACTTCCCATCCACCCAGTTGTACCAAACCCCTATAACTTCCTATCTTCCATACCCACTTCCACAACTCTGTTCTTGTACTCTATTCTTGACCTCAAAAATGCTTTTTTCTAAAGCCCAAATTTCTTCCCTATCTGTTACCTATCTTGATATAATCCTTCACCAGCATATACACGCTCTCCCTGACAACCGTATCCAGTTAATTTCCCAAACCCCAACCTCACCCACTAAACAACAGCTTCTCTCCTTCCTAGGTGTTGTAGGATACTTTCACCTCTGGATACTTTCGACTCAGGTTTTGCCCCCCTAAGCAAACCATTTTATAAACCTACAAAAGGAAACTTAGCTGACGCCATAGACCAAAAATAATTCCCTCATTCTTCCTTCCGTTCTCTAAAAAAGACCTTAGAGACTGCTCCTACTTTAGTGCTCCCCAACTCCTCTCAACCCTCCTCTCTACACAGCAGAAATAAAAGGCTGTGCCATCGGAATTCTTACCTGGGAGCCAGGCCCACGGCCTGTAGCCTTTTTATCCAAGCAACTTAACGTCACCGACCTGGGCTGGCCGTCATGCCTATGCAGAGCAGCAGCTGCTGCCCTGATACTCTTAGAATCCCTCGACATCACAGCCTATGCCCCACTTACCCTCTATAGCTCTCACAACCTCCAATGTTTAGTTTCCTCTTCACACTTTACTAATCCATTTAGCATCCTCCCCATTTCCTCATATTTCTTTTTCCTATTCCAGACCCAGACCACATGTGGTTTATTTTATTTTTATTTTATATTTTATATTTATTTTATTTTATTTTATTTTATTTATTTTGAGATGGAGTTTCGCTCTTGTTACCCAGGCTGGAGTGCAATGGCGCGATCTCGGCTCACCGCAACCTCCGCCTCCTGGGTTCAGGCAATTCTCCTGCCTCAACCTCCTGAGTAGCTGGGATTACAGGCATGCACCACCATGCCCAGCTAATGTTTTGTATTTTTAGTAGAGACGGGGTTTCACCATGTTGACCAGGATGGTCTCGATCTCTTGACCTCGTGATCCACCTGCCTCGGCCTCCCAAAGTGCTGGGATTACAGGCTTGAGCCACCGCGCCCGGCCACATGTGGTTTATTAATGGCAGTTCCTCCAAGCCCAGTTGGTTGGCACTGGCCAAAGCTGGCTATGCTTTTGTATCCCACTCACCTACTGTTGAGGCTGCCACACTCCCCTCTTCCACCACTTCTCAGCAAGCTAAATTGATTTCTTTAATCCGTGCTTTTTTAACATCTATACTGACTCTAAATACGCCATTCACATCCTACACCACCATGCTGCCATATGGGCAGAAAGAGGTTTTCTCACCACACAGGGATCTTTTATTATCATTGCCCCCTTAATAAAGGTCCTCCTTAAGGCCGCTGTCCTCCCAGTCAAGGCCGGAGTCATGCGTTGCAGAGGACACCAAAAACCTGTCAGATTCTATTGCCCATGGAAATGCGTTAGGTGACAAAACAGCCAAAGAAGTGGTGGACACCCCAGTATCTTTCCCACAAGGCCAGTATTTTTCCTTCTCATCTATCGTCTCTACCTATTCTCCCTCCAAAAACTCGCTTTACCAGGCAAATGGTTCCTACACAAGGCAAATGGTTCTTACACTATGGGAAATTCCTCCTTCCGGCCTCAAAAGCTCACTCTATCCTCTCATCCTTTCATGACTGCTTCCATGTAGAATACAAGCCCCTGGCTCGTCTTTTAGAACCCCTTATTTCTTTTCCACCATGGAAATCCATCCTCAAAACAATCACATCTCAGTGTTCTGTCACTCTACTACTCCTCAGGGCTTTCTCAAACCCCCACTTTTTCCTACACATCAGTCCCTCAAATTTTCCCCTACACAAGATTGGCAAATATACTTCAAGTTTTGACCAGGTAGGCATTTACCCTGTCTCTGACTCTACCCTTGGCTGCTCTCCCCTTGTTCATCAGACTCTCCTCTAAACCCCTCTACTTGCCTGCTCCTACCTAACCTTGTTAATAAAACTGAGTGGTTACTTATAAATATCACACCATAAAAACAAAAGCTCTCCCTCTACTCATTTACCCTACCAAACTGCGCTACAACTTTTAACAGCCACAGCCCTTGCTGGTTCCCTTGGCATCTGGGTCCAAAGCCCCAGCCCCCTCAAAACACTTTCTCACCTTTTCAGTTTGCACTTCCAGTTCTGTCTAAGCCAAGGACTTTTTCCCTTCTGTGGTTCTTCTTCTTACATCTGCCTTCCTACCAACTTGACCGGCACTCGTACCCTAGTTTTCCTTACTCCCAAAATTCAGTTTGCCAATGGAAATGAAAGCCTCCCTGTTCCCTTTGTGGTCTTGACATGACACAAGCTGGTCATTCCATTGATCCCCTTACTTGTATGATTAGGAATTACCACTGCACTCGGCACAGGCATGGCTGCCCTTACCACTTCAATCGTTACCTTCTGTAGCCTCTCTTAATGATTCCTCTGCTAGCATTGCAGAATTAACTCAATCACTATCCCTTCCTCGAGCTTAAGTAAATTCCCTAGCTGCAGTTGTCCTCCAAAACCACAGAGGTCTTCATTTACTGACTACTGAAAAAGGAGGTCTTTGCTTATTCCTAAATGAAGAATGTTGTTTTTATGTAAACCAGTCCGGCCTCGCATATGATGCCATCAATAAATTAAAAGACAGAGCCCAAAAGCTTGCTAATCAGACAAATGGTTATTCTTGACCTGGCTGGACTGGCTGGACAATCTCTAACTTGGTGTCATAGCTTCTTCCAATCCTTAGTCCTCTGAAACCTATCTTTCTCCTTCTCTTATTTGGACCCTGTATCTTCTGATTAATCTCGCAATTCCTACACAATTCTATACAAGCGATAACCAATCAGTCAGTATGAAAAATGCTCGTTCTAACAACCCTGCAATATCACCCCTTGCCCAGAGATCTCCCAGCAGTCTAAATTCTTTCCCATTTTTAGGTTTCCATGCCACCCCCAATTCTGCTTGAGGAAGCCCTGAGAAACATCCCCCCATCACCCCTCTGTGCTGGCCTTCCTAATATTCCACTGCCCTCCACTCTTCACTTCCTTTTCCTTTATATTGCTAATATAAAAAGACAGGAATGTAAGGTCTGACGGTGCCATAAAAGGCATGGTAATCTCTGTGACCTGCATGTACACCCCAGATGAGTTCCTGGAAGAAGAGATCAACACCTCCAGCGCCTAACTTGAGACATTCTTCTACTGTTTCTTATTCTGGCCTCAATTGACAAGGCCATTGGACTTTGTAATCAACCTTGGCCAACCTGGTGACGCCACACCCTACGACCCCCTCCCAGTTTGGCCAAACTCATGATCCACATCCTACGACCCCCCTCCCAGCTTGCAAAAAACGCCCTAAACTTAACTTTTGTAACTTTCCACTGCCTTCCTCACAACCTATAAAACCAACTCCTATCCCACTGCCCCTCACTGATGCCCTTTTCGGCCTCAGTCCGCCGGCACCCAGGTGAATAAACAGCCATGTTGCTCACACAAAGCATGTTTAGGGGGGTCTCTTCATTCAGCATACGTGTTTTAACAAAAGCAAAACAACAACAAAAAAAACTGTTTTGTTTTGTTTTGTTTTGTTTTGTTTTGTTTTGTTCGAGACAGGGTCTTGCTCTGTTGCCCGGGTTGGAGTGCAATGGTGCCATCTCGGTTCACTGCAACCTCCGCCTCCTGGGTCCAAGCGATTCTTGTGTCTCAGCCTCCCAAGTAGCTGGGATTACAGGCGCACACCACCATGCCTGGATAATTTTTGTATTTTTAGTAGAGACCAGGTTTCACCATGTTGGCCAGGCTGGTCTTGAACTCCTGACCTGAAGTGATCCACCCACCTCAGCCTCCCAAAGTGCTGGGATTACAGGCATGAGCCACCTCATTTTGTAGATCAAAAAACAAAACCTTGAAAAGCTCTTTAATGCCTACTGTTTCAGGAAAACAGTCTAGGGATTTATTATTCTAACAAGATGAGTTTCTAGTTTATACGACCCCTTCTCTTCTATGTAAGGGATGGAAGCAGAGGAGGCCGGTTAGGAAGGTAATACAGTGATCCAGAGAAAACCAAGCCTGAATTAGAACAGTGGCCATGGAGATGAAAAGAAGAGGACTGATTGAAAAGGTAGTGGGTTGATTATGTAGTTTTGGGGGAGGGTGACACAAAGGATGAATGAGAAGATGGAACAGTGGAAGTGAGTGAGGAGGTGAAGTGGTGAAGGATGATAACACTGTCACAGAACCCCACCAGTTACCCAAAGTTAGCCTTTGGGTAGAGAGTTTCCTCACTATAGTCCCTTTGGGGTTTGCCAGAAAGATGTTACAGGAAAGGGGTTTGGATCCAGACCCCAAGAGAGGGTTCCTGTATCTTGCACAAGAAAGAATTCAGGGTGAGTCCATAAAGTTAAAGCAAGTTTATTAAGAATGTAAAGGAAGGCTGGGCATGGTGGCCCATGCCTGTAATCCCAGCACTTTGGGAGGCCGAGGCAGGCAGATCACGAGGTCAGGATATCAAGACCATCCTGGCCAACATGGTGAAATCCCGTCTCTACTAAAAATAGAAAAGTTAGCCAGGCATAGTGGTGGGTGCCCATAGTCCCAGCTACTCGGGAGGCTGAGGCAGGAGAATCGCTTGAAGCCAGGAGGTGGAAGTTGCTGTGAGCCAAGGTCACGTCTCAAAAAAAAAGAAAGAAAGTAAAAGAAGAAAACAGAATGGCTACTTAAGAGACAGAGAAGGCTGGGCATGGTGGCTCACTCCTGTAATCCAAGCACTTTGGAGGCCAAGGTGGGCAGATCACCTGAGGTCGGGAGTTCAAGACCAGCCTGACCAACATGGTGAAACCCCATCTAT
>NW_016107778.1:245557-253083 GCF_001604975.1 Cebus imitator
AGTAGCTATAAGTGCTTACAGTGTGTCATGCACTCTTCTAAGAGCTCCCCTCCCCTCCCCTCCCCTTTCCTCTCCTCTTTGAGACAGTATCACTCTGTCGCCCAGGCTGAAGTACAGTGGCACAATCTCGGCTACATAGTTCTAAACATATTTTAGCCAACGTGTAAAATCAAAAGGGCTTCACTGCAACCTCTGACTCCTGGGTTCAAGCGATTTTCATGCCTCAGAATAGCAGGGATTACAGGTGTGCCACCACACCCCGCAAATTTTTGTAATTTTAGTAGAGACAGAGTTTCCCACGTTGGCCAGACTGCCCTCGAACTCCCAGCTTCAAGTGATCCACCCTCCTTAGCCTCCCAAAGTGCTGGGATTATAGGCGACAGCCACCATGACTGACCAATGCTTACCTCTTTTAATCCATATACCAGTCATTTGAGAGTACTATGCAAGCACTATTAATAAATGCTCTTGTTATTTCCATCTACAGATGAAGTAAACGAGGCATAGAAAAGTTAAGTAACTCGCTCAAGGTTTCAAATAGTAAGTGGTGAAGCCACAGTTCAAGCTACCTGAGTGCAGACACTGAGGTGTAGATGAGTGTGTGGATAGTGTTGCCATGTATTGAATGATATAGGAGGAGGGACAAATTTGGTGGGAAAGTATTTTAGCTTTAGACAGGTTGATACTGGTTTGCCTCTGGGATCACGTAAGTGCAGCAGTTGATTAAATGTGTCTGGAGCACAACAGAAAACTGTAGCTAGAGAGTTGAAGAACATCAACATATAGATGTTTGCCTAGCCAGGGCCACACGAGTGCTCTAGGTGAACGAGAAACACAAAAGTGGAAGGGTGAAGTGAGAGGGAGGGATATGGTGAAATAAGAAAGGGGAAGCAGTAGCTTGAAGACAAATTTGATTAACTTCAGTATTTCACAGACAATGCCTTGGACTTGGAGATTTCATTTAATTCATGCCCACTGGCACTGCTAGAAGTGTCCTACATCACCACAAACCTAGGGATTCTTAGGATTCTTGAGCATGTGCCAGGACAGATCCATGGTGCCTGTGGTAAGCTGAAAAAATTGTCTCCCAAAAGATACTCACATCCTAATCCCTACAACCTATGAACGTTACTTTATGTGGGTAAAAAAAAAAAAAAAGAAAGAAAGAAAGAAAAAAGAAAATCATTGGACTTCATTGTAATTAAACATACTGAGATGTGGAAATTAGCCTGCATTATCTGGGTGGACTCTGCCACCACATGCAACCTTTTAAAAGGTAGACTGGGGGAGATTTTACAAACACAGAGGGGAAGATGAAGCAGAGAGATTTGAAGATGCTGGTCTTGAAGACTGGACTAATGTGCTCCAAGCCAAGGAATGTCAGTAGCCACTAGAAAAGACAAGGAACGGATTCTCCCCTAGAGCAGCTGGAGGAATCATGAACCTACCAGTACCTTGATTTTAGCTCAGTGATACTGTTATCAGACTTCTGGCCTCCAGAACTATGAGAGAATAAATGTGTGTTGTTTTAAACCACCAAGTTTGTGGTAATTTGCTACAGCAACAGTAGGAAACGAACACAGTGCTCCTTGAAAATTACCACTATTTAACACACTTTGTCCACTATCTCCTAATTCTCAATAGGTCTCAGGCCCCATTTGCCGCATATTAGACATAATGCTCTTGTTGCATGCTTTGGTCATGTTTTCTTAGAACACATGCAATAGGCCGGGTGCAGTGGCTGACGCCTATAATTTCAGCACTTTGGGATGCTGAGGTGGGAAGATTGCCTGAGATCAAGAGTTGGAGACCAGCCTGGTCCATATGATGAAACCCCGTCTCTTAATGGAATAGAGAGAACTTAAGCTCTATGTGGACGAAAAGGGGGTAAATAGGGGTCTTTTCCTGAAAAGTACTATGAAAAATTATTAGCCTATAAACCCCAAAATGTGTGTTAATGCTTGCCACAGATCTGGCAACGCATCTGACTGGACTATATCTTGAGGAGTCAGAAACCACTCCCCTGACTTCTTTGCCTGCACACAGTAATGATCCCGAAGGAAAAAGGGTATCTGGCAGGCACCTGGCCAACTGGATGGCATGGGTACTTGGGACAGAATAACTGTCAGTCAAGAACAACAGGCAGGCCAGGCACAGTGCATCATGCCTGTAATCCCAGCACTTTGGGAGGCCCAGGCGGGCAGATCACTTGACGTCTGGAGTTCCAGACCAGCCTGGTCAACATGGTGAAACCTGGTCTCTACTAAAAATACAAAAATTAGCCAGGCATAGTGGCAGGCGCCTGTGATGCCAGCTACTCAGGAGGCTGAGGCAAAATAATCACTTGAACCCGGGAGGCGGAGGTTGCAGTGAGCTGAGAATGGTGCCACTGCACTCCAGCCTGGGCAATAGAGTCAGACTCCATCTCAAAAAAGAAAAAAAAAAAAAGAACCATGAGCAGACTCCATCTTAGGAAAAGGGTGGAGAAAGAAGCACATATAGAGAATGAATTGGAATTTGTTGCTGTAAAGCGTAAAAGTGCCACTCACAGCAATGCTGTTAAGATAGCAACAGTTCTCGCTCTCTCTCAAGTGTTACACTGGAAAATAACTTTTGCAAGGATTGGGACATAGTCCTATACATTTTAGCCAACCTGTTAAATCAGAACTTCATGATATTGCTTTTCTCCCAGAATTCCAAAATACCAAGGAATTTCGCTGAAAAACTAAGTATACCATTGTGGATATTGAAATCAACATAGCAGTGGAATGTTGGCAGAGTAAAATCCTACAATTTTCGGCTATGACAGAAAACCTAGATACCAGTCTACAATCCTCACTGTACAGATGGGAAAACTGACACTAGTCTAAATTCACACAGTTAGTGGCAAAATTAAGAGTAAAACTCAGGTCTCTAGGCTAGTACTTATTTATTTAATTAATTTATTTTTGAGACAAAAGTCTCGCTCTGTTGCCCAGGCTGGAGTGCAATGGCGCAATCTTGGCTTGCTGCAGCCTCCACCTCCTGGGTTCAAGAGATTCTTGTGCCTCAGCCTCCTGAGTAGCCGGGATTACAGGCGTGTGCCACCATGCTCAGCTAATATTTTTTTCTTTTTCGATCTGCTGGTTTTATATAACTTTTGTGTTTTTAGTAGAGACAGGGTTTTACTATTTTGGCCAGGCTGGTCTGGAACTCCTGACCTCAAGTGATCCGCCCGCCTGGGCCTCCCAAAGTGCTAAGATTACAAGCGTGAGACACCACGCCCGTCCTTGCTGGTACTAATTTAAAAGGCAGGGCCGCTAGTTACCCGCCACAAAAACAGATTTTTCCAACCCCGCTGTAGCTATCTAGATAAGAGATATTTCCTCTATAGTCCTGCTTTAGTGTCCAGTGTTTTACTAGGTTAAGTCTTGATTCATGGCAATTAAAACTTACTTAAAATCGCATTTTCAATTCACTGGATGACTACAATCATGCCGCCGCCCCCCGAGGGGCGCAAAATAAAATTCGTTTTGCAGTGAAGACACTGTTTCCGGTCTGGTACGGAAGCCGGTTAGCAACCAGGAAGTTGGCGGAACCTGGAGGCTGAACGATTGCACCCGGAGGGGTTGCTTTGTGAAAAGAACACTTCCGGCCGGCGAGTTGTTAACCCCTCGCAGTCAATAGGTCGGCGCCCAACTCTCACGTTCCGATTGGCTACGCTGTCGCTGAAAGGCGGGCTTGCGTATGGGGTTACGCTCTCCCATTGGCTGCTGGCGCGGCGGCGGTTCGGAGAGACGGTAGCACGTTGAGCTGAGGGTTGTGCGGAGCGCCGCGGCACCGAGCCTGGTGTTGAGCTCAGTATGTGGTGGGAATCCGAGGCCGGGCCAGGTCTGGGTTCCCAGGGGATGGATCTCGTGTGGAGTTCGTGGTACGGAAAGTGCATCAAAGAGAAAGGGTTGTTGCCACTTTGGGCCAACGGTGTCGTGGTCGCCTGGGTCAGCAGGGCCGAGTGGGACCAGGTGACGGTTTATCTGTTCTGTGACGACCATAAGTTGCAGCGGTACGCGCTTAACCGCATCACGGTGTGGAGGAGCAGGTAAGGTGGCGGGCTCGGCCGTTTTGCCTGCGTGCTGGTGGCGCTGCACCTCTTCCTTTGTCGTTTCTATAAGGCCCTGTCTCCAGTCTTCCCTTAAGTCGCCTAATGTTGCTCCTCTCCTAAATGCCTGGGGGAACGCCGCGGCCATCTCTTGCGGAAATCCCGTTTGTGGATGGAAAGTAAGGGGTTGTGCCTCAATAATTGTTATATCTGTGAGGTTTACCCATTACCTCCAGAAAGTGACCTTCTCCCAACTTGGAGAGGATGCCAGAGGGACTAGTGAGGCCTGAGCCAGGGCTTAAGGAGTAGTTTAGTACCCTAGGGTGGATTTCCGATTCCAGTTAGGGAGAGCAGGGAGGAAGTCTTGCCTGCAAAACCATGTTTGAGTGAAGCGCCTCAGTCCGCTTGGTAAGATTGAGTTGGGAGCTGACTAACAAGGGTTAAGGGGTTTCTCTAGCTCAGTGAGTTGATTTAGGAGTGAAAGAAAGGGGTGTGTCCACACTGTTAATTGACAGTCTACCAGTTAGGTGTCCTGTGTATGGCCTAGCCAGCCCCTCATGCCCTATACTGTTGGATCCCGCAGACATTACCCTGTTTACTCTCACCTTCTTGTTTTGTGTCTGTTCATGCTCTTGAACCAGAATATGATGGGTGTAGCCTGCAACAACCTAGGTTCTGAGGTGGAGGGTGGACCGTGTAAGGGCTCTTTATGATGGTGCTGGACTGTGACCCTTTAGGTCAGGCAACGAACTCCCCCTGGCAGTGGCTTCTACTGCTGACCTGGTACGCTGTAAGCTCTTGGATGTAACTGGTGGCTTGGGCACTGATGAACTTAGACTGCTCTATGGCATGGCATTGGTCAGGTAAGACCTGCATGGGGTGAGGGTGGAGGTGGGCTTTGGGGACTGGAGGCGGGGGAGGCATGTGATAAGCAAAATTTGGCTTCAGGTGTTACCTGAAGCAAAACGCTACGTGTACCTCAGTGTGGGTCAGCCTGTGATTATTGCTTGACTTAACAGCTTTTGGTACCCTTGTCAACACATTCCTCTTTCCCTTTTTCCTGAAAGCCTTCTTTTCCGTTTTTCTTTCTCTTGGAATGTGGAGGAAGGGATTCAGACCTGGTGATCTGTGTGGATCTCTTGATGGTCTGATAATTTTTCTTACTTTTGAATTCCTCACCCAGAGGAATTTGTCTGAATGACGTGATGTTCTCTTCTGTGATTTAATGTAGACTTTCCAACCCTGTTCCTGTCTATTCCTAGCACCACCCTTTTCCCCTTCTCCACCCCATGAACACTGAAAGGTTGCTGAGTTATGGAAGTAGAGACATGGGCTGGGAATTCCTGACTTACAAAGTGGCTCATGGTTCTAGCTGTATACAAACTGGAAAAAAGGTTGCTACTGAGTTTTCGTATCTGTCAAAGTCTTTGTTTATCTATTGTTCCCTTTGTCTGCTTTGAGATCCTCCCTTTCTCTTCTTACTTTCTCCATTGGTTAGCTGTGCTCCCCATTGTCGTTTGATGTAGTCCTTTGCAGCATTTATAACATATTATGTTCTAGCGTGATACGTTACATTATATCATGATTATTTATCCCAGACTGAACTGTTCAAGGCTAGAGCAGTGTCTTATTCATCTGTATGGTTTCGTTATAGGGCAATCTCAGTAAATGTAAGAATAGGACAGGACAGTCAGTGGAAAAGTTGTGGAAATAAATGCAGGGTGTCAGTAACTCAGCAAAGTGTTTGGAATAAAACAGTTCCTTGGGCTGCGTGACTCATTTCTCCCTCAACTCCAGGTTTGTGAATCTTATCTCAGAGAGGAAGACAAAGTTTGCTAAGCTCCCCCTCAAGTGTCTGGCTCAAGAGGTACGTATCATACAGTGGCCTTGCTCAATTCTCTCTCCGAGAGGGCTCACCCAATGGGGTGTGGAGTAATGTGGGCACACAGTCAGATTAGCTTATTCCACCACTACCAGCCAAGCCCAGCAAGAATCCCAGAGCCACATCTTCCAGCTTGAAGGAAGCACAGTTGCTCCCTTGCTCATGACTGGTATCTCAGAGGGCTTGGCCTGCCCAGCTTGCTGGGAGGAGCCCAAATGTAGCATTGGGTGGGGACAGGAAAGAGGTGACAGTCACAGTGCCTGCCATCAGGGAGCTGACAGTCTGAAAGGAGGAGACAGCCACTGTGAGTCACTTTGTAAGTCAGGAATTCCCATCGCATGTCTCCCACTTCCATAACTCAGACATTCCTGCCTTGAGTCAATATGTGAAGTATATAGAGGCCCAGAGGGCAGGCATGTTTTCAGTCATTAGCGCTTCCTGGAGGAGGTGTGTGAGGGAAGCAGGGGTAAAGGATATTCAGGGAGAAGGACGGGGAGAGGGAGACTGGAGAACGTGATTGTTAATGCTCATTCACAGAAATTTCTTTGTTGTAGAAGGGTGGTTGGTAGTTAGGGGAGGTGTGTGCCTTTTCTGTTTCTGATTTTCTTTTCTTTTTTTGAGACAGAGTTTTGCTCTGTTGCCCAAGCTGGAGTGCAGTGGCGTGATCTTGGCTCACCACAATCTCCACCTCCCAGGTTCAAGTGATTCTCGTGCCTCAGCCACCCGAGTAGCCGGGATTACATTTGTATTTTTAGTAGAGACGGGGTTTCACCATCTTGGCCAGGCTGGTCTCCAACTCCTGGCCTCAAATGATCCGCCTGCCTTGGGCTCCCAAAGTGCTGGGATTACAGGCATGAGCCACTGTGCCCGGCTGCTTTTCTTATTTTCAAGACCTCCTCCATAGAGCAGTAAAAAAATAATCAGGAGAGCTGGTTTTTAATCTTGACTCTGTCACTATGATTAGAATCTTCTTTCAGGACCTCAGTTTCTCTAGTTGTAAAATGGGGCAGGGGGTGGTCAGGATAATTCATTCTGGCTCCCTTCTAACTTTAATCTTTTCTCATTTCTGTACTCACACCCTCCCCTATAATCAGGTAAACATTCCCGATTGGATTGTTGACCTTCGTCATGAGTTGACCCACAAGAAAATGCCCCATATAAATGACTGCCGTAGAGGTGAGTCCTCAGAGGGTATACCTATCACAGTTAAGCCCAGGGGTCTGGGCTTGGTGGCATTGAGGGTACAGGAATAGGCAGGAGGGTCTCCACCTGGAGTCAGGGCTGGGACTAGGTTGAAAGAAGTAAGGCCTCGCCTGGGGCACAACATTTAAAGTGGGAAGAAGTCAAAAGTTCCATAATTAAGATAAATAACATATTAGTTTAGAAAAATTTATGATAAACACAATATCAAAACTTTAAATAAAACAGCGTTCGTATTACTGATTTCTCCTTTTGTTTCAGCCTCCAACATGGCTTGGCAAGGCACTGTTTTGATACTTTTGACTACAGAGGTTTTTGGGCTGCCCTTAAGTTTTTTTTTTTTTTTTTTTTTTTTTTTTTTTTTTT
>NW_016107778.1:253144-256362 GCF_001604975.1 Cebus imitator
CACCTCCCGAGTTCAAGTGATTCTCCTGCCTCAGCCTTGGGAGTAGCTGGGATTATAGACCACACCCGGCTAATTTTTTATTTTTTTTATTTTTTTTATTTTTTATTGTTTAGTAGAAATAGGATTTCACCGTGTTGGTCAGGCTGGTCTCTTACTCCTGACCTCATGATCCACGCTCCTTGACCTCCCAAAGTGCTGGGATTACAGGCGTGAGCTACCATGCCAGGCTGTATTTTTTTTTTAGTAGAGATGGGGCTTCATCATGTTGGCCAGACTGGTCTCAAACTCCTGACCTCAAGTGACCGAGCGGGTCACCTTGGCCTCCCAAAGTACTGGGATTATAGGTGTGAGTCACGGTGCCTGGCCACTCCCCTTAAATTTTGTTTCTGAGGTAGTGTCTCATTATCCTCACATACCTCACCGTGGTGGAGGTGGGGAGGTTGCCAGGCATGAGCCATCAGAAGTATCATGAACCCAGGAGTTCCTTGGACATCCACCCCATCCCAATTAAGAATCCTGGATTTAGCCTCACCATTTGTGATGGGAAAACAGATCTACAAAAGGGGAGACTTAGCCAAGGACATGTAACTAGCTAATGGGGCTGATTCCTACTTCTCCCACTTACCAGCGCCTTGCTGTTTTTGACATCCTGTCTCTAAGTGCAATATTAGTTCCTTTCTAGGAAAAGTGCTCGTGAGCAGGAGAAAGCAAAGAACAGCGGGATAACCCAGTGTTAAAGAGGCTGCTTCTGGATATTTGAGATTTGAACTTTGGAGCCGAGCCTTTTCCTGGGGCCTTCCTATAATGCCCACAAGATGAGGCTGGAGGCGTGCTAGCTGCCTGCCTGATCTTGTGGCACTGCCTGCCTTCCCTCCTCTAGGCTGCTACTTTGTCCTGGATTGGCTCCAGAAGACCTATTGGTGCCGCCAACTGGAGAGCAGCCTGAGAGAGACCTGGGAGTTGGAGGAGTTCAGGGAAGGGACAGAGGACGAGGACCAAGAGGAAGATAAGAACATTATCGTCGATGACATCACAGAACAGAGACCAGAACTTCAAGACAATGGGAAAAGTGTGGAGTCAGATGTAAAGGCCGACGGAGACAGCAAAGGCAGTGAAGAGATGGATTCTCCTTGCAAAAAGGCCCTGAGTCGTAAAGAGCTATATGGTAGGTGTTTTGGAGGGCAGAAAGGGGCCCATGAGCCCAGAAGGCTCAGGCTTAGAGTTAACACTGTGTATTTCCCTGGCTCAGCATTTCCTCTGGGGCCTGTGGTGAGTCTTAGCTTAAACAATTACTGTCACAAACTGTCTTCCTGGCTTGTTTTCTTAGTATAGTGACATATTCACCTCACAAACTGTCTTCCTTGAGCCCTGTGAAGTAGGTGGAGAAGGAATTCTAGTTTCCCAGTTATAACTCAAGAGATGAGGTGAAGCTGGGTGCAGTGACTCACGCCTGTAATCCCAGCACTTTGGGAGGCCAAGGCGGGCAGATCACCTGAGGCCAGGAGTTCGAGACCACCCTGACCAGCACGGTGAAGCCCCGTGTCTACTAAAAATACAAAATTAGCCGGGTGTGGTGGTGTACGCCTGTAATCCCAGCTACTTGGGAGGCTGAGGCCCGAGAATCACTTGAACCTGGGAGGTGGAGGTTGCGGTGAGCTGAGATCGCGCCATTGCACTCCAGCCTGGGCAACAAGAACGAAACTCCATCTCAAAAAAAAAAAAGAAAGAAAGAAAGAAAGAAATGAGGTGAGAGAGGCTCAGAATCCCAGCAGAAACAGGGGTCTGGGCTGGCAGTCCTATCTGTCTCTCCATTCTGTTTTCAGAAAGAGCCCGAGAACTGCTGGTATCATACGAAGAGGAGCAGTTTACGGTAAGAAAGTGCCCTGGACCTGGTGTGCTCTCATCTGCCCCAGCCATTTCTTCCCTCTTGCCAGCTACCTGAGAGAAGTCTTGAGAAGGAATTTGAAAGAAAAGTGACAAAGCGTTGAGGGAACTTCTCGGAAAGAGAGAGGGGGGAACTAGGAAGGAGACAAGAGGAGCAGAGTCCAATTGGCTGATCCTCCACACCGATGGAAGGGAACAGTTGATGAAGTTTGTGGATAATCTGCCCTACTGGGTGGTAGGGAACAACTGGGATGGGTAGTTGCACAGTCCTGCAATTCTGCAGCTGACCATTAGATGGGGCCCAGGAGCTTCTGTAAATTGGGTGAGCTGGAGGGGCGCTGTTTCTAGGAGAAAAGGAGGTAGCTCAGAAACCATTTAGCTGAGCTCTCCCTTTTCACAGATTAAAAAATTGAAGCCATGGATGAGTGGAGGGAGTCACATATACAGTTAATGATAGAATCAGGATTAGAACCTGGATTTCCCAGTTATCTTCTGTAACTCATCACCTCCCCTCATCCTTGGCCCTATGGCCCAAGAGTCTCTATCTCTAGCCAAATTCCTCCACTGAACATCTCAGTATTTACCCACAGGAAATTCAACTGGGGGAGGGCGAAGCGGGAGGGAGGGAGGGAGAAGGAGGAAAAAGTCTTACATTTGAGAGTCAGGCTATTTTTAGTAGCAAGGCCAATAGGGGACTTGTGGACCCACCCCTGCATGCCCTGCCCTGTCCCCTGCAGGGTAGTGCTGAGAGGTCCTATGGGAAGGGATCCTGGAGGGGTGGAGGTGCGTTGCATGGCTGAACCAGCCTTCTGATGGGACCCTCTTTGCTGGCAGGTGCTGGAGAAATTTAGGTATTTACCTAAGGCCATTAAGGCGTGGAATAACCCGTCCCCACGTGTAGAATGTGTCCTGGCAGAGCTCAAGGGCGTTACATGCGAGAACAGGTGTGTAACTAGGTAACTGGGAGCTGCATATTCTCTAGGATAGAGGGTAGCAGCCTCTTTGAAATCGGTTTCCATATCCTAGCTTGCCATTCTCCTGTACAAAATCCCAGGGGTAATCCTGATTTCCCTCCACAGTGACCCTACATTTGGCAGAACTGTCTGCCCTCAACCCTGCCAACTTCCAGGTGAAGGTCGCCTATACTAGAATGGTAAAAGCCCGGAATGCCCACTATTATCCATCTTCTGGCCAGTTGTTTTCCTCTCTGTCAGGTGGCATATGGAGCTCTTGAAAACTAGAAAAATCCCTTGATAATTACATTGCCTAGCCGTTTTCCAAGTTTGAGGTAAAAGATATATGGTGGGCACTGCTAGTCTTGTCTTTTTTTTTTT
>NW_016107778.1:257837-267430 GCF_001604975.1 Cebus imitator
AGTTTCGCTGTCACCCTGCAGTGCAGCGGCGCAATCTTGGCTCACTGTAACCTCTGCCTCCTGAGTTCAAGCAGTTCTCCTGCCTTGGCCTCACAAGAAGCTGGGACTACAGGGATACACCACCATGCCCAGCTAATTTTTATATTTTTAGTAGAGACCGGGTTTTGCCACGTTGGCCAGGCTGGTCTGGAACTCCTGGCCTCAGGTGATCTGCCTGCTTTGGGCTCCCAGAGTGCTGGGAATACAGGCGTGAGGTACCACGCTTGGCCTGACGTTTTCTTTTCACCTGCCATTAGAGGGTATTTGCATCCCTTGGGTAGTCATGGTTAGGGGAACAGAGGCGGGACTTTCTCAGAGTCTGGCTCCTAGAGACTAAGTTCTTACTCTCTCACGTATGGCTGTTGCCTTTTTTCCAAAACAGAGTGCTCAGCTCAGTCCAGAGCGGGCACATAGTATGTCTACCCATTCTTTCCTCACCAGCTCTTGAGGGCTTTCTAAATTCAGCTGGAAGGGCTTTGGGGGACTTTCCAGTAAGAACCTGTGGAGGCAGTGGTAAACCTCAGCTAGAGGGAAGTTGGAGAGTGTAGGTAGGTGGTAGGTGGCAGAGTAAGCCTGAGTGGGAACCTGCAGTGTAGGCTGGGATTGCCCCTGGAGTCTTCTCTTCATGTCCAGGATACTAGTTCCAAAAGTATTTTATCAGTGTTTGCCCAGCTTAGGTTTCTTGGCTCCGCCCTTCAGCAAAGGGGTGGGTGGTGGCTTCATTAGCAGCTGGAAAAACTATGCCCCTAACACAGTAATGTCTGCCTGGTAATGCTGGAGGGAGGGATCAAAGTTTGTCAACTTTCCAGGCACTAGGACACCTTGGGAGCTCTTTTTTCTGTGTCTAGGCTTGGTCAGCTAGGAGAGTGTCTATGTCTGTTTAGTGTTGCTATAAAGAAATGCCCGAGGTTGTTTGATTTATGAAGAAAAGAGGTTTGTTTGACTCATGCTTCTGTATCCTGTACGAGAAGCATGATGCCAGCATCTACTTCTGGTGAGAGCTTCAGGCAGCTGCTTCCGCTCATGGCAGAAGGCAAAGGGGAACCCACATGTGCAGTGATCAAGTGGCAAGGTGGAGGGGGAGATGTCAGGCTCTTTTTTAACAACCAGCTTTTGCAGAATCTGATAGATCAAGAACCTGATACTGTGGGAACAACACCAAGTCATTCATGAGGGATCTGACCCAATGACCCAAACCCCTTCTACAGGCACCATGGTCAACATTGGGGATCAAATTTCAACATGAGATTTGGAGTGGATAAACATCCAAACTGTAGCAGAGAGCCTCTTGGGAAGCCACTGATTCTGGAGGAATCACTTGCTGTTGCTGGTGTAGGTTCGAGCTATTAACCCATTTATGCTGGAGGTTGCACATTTTTTTGTGTGTAAAAAATCACACCTTGGTAAAGACCATAAGCAGTAGGATATAAATAACTCCCACAAGCTTAGCATTCCAATAATGGAACACTAGGCATAAATGGGTAATAGATAGGAATGAGAGATTATGCCTATAGTCTACTCCAGCAACACCTCTTACTTTGTTCTGGGTTTTTAAATCCACTAGTAATAAGGTTTATGGACCATATTTGGTCTAGCAGTTGGGTCCCCAAGGTTTCTACTTCTAGGATCTAAAAGAAGGTAGCCAGGGAGGAGAGATGGCGTAGGGTACTGGAGAATGGTCAAGAGAAACAGACTGCAAGAACTGAGTCTAAAAGCCCTTGACCTCATGATCCCAGGCATTGAATTCCTTCCATTGTGGATGTGAAACTTTTTTCTATTTGTATGTTGAAGTGTATTTGGACACTACTTCCCTCATTATGGGATATAGATCGGCATTAGTGCTTGGTAAACACTTGTTCAAAACCCACTGATCCCAGCCTCTAGCCAGCCCCTACCCAAGGAGGCTGAAGCCTAAGATCCAATTGTCAACTCCCTTCCTACCTGCTCCTGTCCACCCACTGCCTTTCTCCCTACGCTGCTTTGGCCACTTGAGCCAGATGCATTAGCTACTTTGGGGGTGGGTGGAGGAGTAGGAGGAGGTCTTCTGCCAGCATCACTCTGCTAAACTAGTGTTCTCTTGTTCCAGGGAGGCTGTGCTGGATGCTTTTCTGGATGATGGCTTCCTTGTCCCCACATTTGAACAGTTGGCAGCTTTGCAGATAGAATATGAAGGTAGGGTTCTGGGGGCTCACTGCAGCCTTAGGGTTCTGTTTCCTGGGTGGGAACACCTGGGCGGGGTTGGGGGCCCTGGACTGGGGTGTGAAGGCTGTTTCTCTGTGGCCTCTGGAAGCCCCTCAGCCTACCTGGCTGAGCAGAACAGGTAGCTCCACTGACAGTTGTGGGGCTGTCCTTAAGTGGTCTGGAATGGGATGCCGTGGGATGGGGTGGGGTGGGGGAGTCTTAATGACATTGTTGTGCCGTGTTCCTTGTGATTTAGCTGCTAGCTAGAGAGCTAGAACAGCAGAATTGGAGGGGCCTTGTGAGGTCATCTAGTCTAACATCCTCATGTTACAGATGGTCAGACTGAGGTCCAGAGAGGGGAAGGTACTGACCCAAAGTCACACAGTGAGTTATTGACAAAGCTGAAGCTAGAACCAGAGCTCTGTTTTGTTTATACTTTATTTTGAGTCAGTTGTTGATTGCCAGATACTAACTGGTTTCTCTCTCCCTGCTGTTCTGCTCTCTTCTTTTCTTTGTTCTGCGGTGGCAACTCTGTTGTCGGTGGGGGGCTTGGCTCATGCGCGCGCACACATTCTCTTGCTCTCACTCTCACTTCCTTTCTCTTGATGTCTCTTGCTCTCTCTTTCGTGCTCTCTTGCTCTCTCCCTCCTATTGCCCCCCCAAATGGGTGTCCCTTACAAACCAGAAAACGTGGACTTGAATGACGTCATGGTGCCAAAGCCGTTCTCTCAGTTCTGGCAGCCCCTGCTCAGGGGCCTGCACTCCCAGAACTTCACGCAGGCCCTGTTGGAGAGGATGCTCTCTGAACTGCCAGCTTTGGGGATCAGCGGGATCCGACCTACCTACATCCTCAGATGGACCGTTGAACTGATCGTGGCCAACACCAAGACTGGTGAGGGAGACTAGCCCTAGCCATAGGGCCTAAGGCAGCCCAGGCAGGAGCCGCTGCCACTGTCCTCAGCTCTCTGCTAAGAAGCACCAGGCAAACACCTCCTGTGTTAAAGGTTTAGCTTTGCCCAAGAGGGTCCTGCGGCAGCAGTGGACAAATCTCCCTTTTCCTTTTCTTCTCAGAGCCAACTAAACTGGGCTGAATGCTTTGAGCAGTTGGGAGGTATAGGTGGGGAGTCTGGGGGGATGGGGAGGGACAGAGCCAAACTTTCTGAGGTGAAATGTTGGGTGGGGGGGCTCACTGCTTCCTTCTCCTTAGGTCCTCTTTTCTCTCTCAGGACGGAATGCTCGCCGATTTTCTGCAGGCCAGTGGGAAGCAAGAAGGGGCTGGAGGCTGTTCACCTGCTCCGCCTCCCTTGACTGGCCCCGGATGGTTGAGTCCTGCTTGGGCTCACCTTGCTGGGCCAGCCCCCAACTCCTTCGGCTGTAAGTCTCTTGAATTCCATCCGGTAAGAGGGTGAGGCCCTGCAAACCTCAGGGCCACACAACCCTAGAATGACTGAGTTGGAAGGGCCCTTTGGGGACAATCTAGCCCAGTCTCACTCCCACTGACAGATGGGAGAACTGAGTCCAGAAAGGGGAGGGGTAGGGTTTTGTTACCTAAGATCATACAGCTTAAGACCTGACTAAACTGAGTCCAGTGTGGGAATGGATAAGACAATCCCCCTAGAGTGCTTAGCACAGTGGCCTGCACAGAGTAAGTGCACAATAAATGGTAGCTGCTGTATATTATTGAACCCAGGTCTTCTGACTCCATGCCCAGTGTCATTTCCTCTATTATCTTTCCAAAATATACCTCTGATAGTTGCTTAGCAACCTTGTGTTGCTCCCTATTGCCTTCCTGTTAAGTCTAGGCTTCTTAGCCTGACATTCAAAGATCTTTCTGATTCTGGCCCAACTTACCATGGTAGCCCTACCTCCTGTGAGTCTCCTTTACCCCATCCACCCTGGGTTCTGTGGTCAAACTGAATATTGCACTGGTAAATACCTGTGGTTGTTTCCCTTTCCTTTCCTCTGTCATTTTCTGACCCTGAGCCACTTCCCTCATAATCATGGAAGCCTTTAGCACCTGATTCCCTTCTTGCTTTCTGGAGCAATATCTATTTCATTTGAATGACTCATCTGACACTCTGCAGCTCCTCAACTACAGTGACTTTCATTCTCCACTACACTCAGCAATCCATTTCCATCATTCGGAGCTGTTCCACCTCTGAAAGCTGACATCCCAGCATCCCACTCGATGACCACCACTTCTCGTCCTTCTAGTTCTCACCTTTGCATCCCATGACATCTGCTCTTTGCCTGCATCCAGATCTCCATCCCTCCATTTCCTGCATCCCTTGACCTTGCTTCCCCTCTATCCTGTCTGTGGTTGCTCAGTTCAGCCACTCATCATCAGCACCTTCAGCTCTGCCCATCCTTTGGCCATATCTGACTTGCAAACCCCTGAGCTGGAATTGATCCTCCCCATTCTGCTTCCCCTGCTCCTCAGCCCGGGTAGCTGAGCTCTGCTGGAGAAAACCACATAGCCCTGCGGATTGCTGCCACTGCAGAGGTATGATTTTTAATCTCGGGCGAGGCCTCAGTTCTGCTTGTCTGAACTTGTACTTGTTTTCTGACCACTTTCTCTCCCATTTCCTTACTATTCTAAACCCTTACCGCTCACCTCAAGCCCCTCCCCTTCTCCCATTTCACCCTAGCTTCCTCGAGCACATGGAGGCATCCGGCAGGGCCCCCTCGACCTGAGGTCCAGCCCTCGTGAACTGATCTGCGGCTGCACTCAACCTTCTCGCCAGTCTCAGGATGAGGTGGCCTTGCCCCACCTCAAAGCCTGCTCCTCCACCTGTGCTCTGGAGTCACCTCTGCCAGCATCGCTGGGGCCTCACCCCAGCCTCTACCTTGCTCTGCTGGCTCTTGCTCTTCAACCTAGGAACGTGCTGAGCTTTTCTCATCTTAAAACAAAACAAAACAACAGTAGCAGCAACACAAGCAAAATCTCCTTTGACCCTGCATCCCTCTGTTGGGTTATCATCAGCTTGTCATTCCCTCCCTTCCCATCAAAACATCTCAGAAGAGTAGTCTACACTCAGCACTCTCCATTTCCTCACTACCCTCTTACTCCTCAACCTGCTGCAATTTGGCATTTACCCCCAGAGTTGCTTTGACCTCCAAATTACCAAATCAGTGGGCCCTTGTCAGTCTCTGTGTCTGCTGCATTGATGCTGTTTACCACCCTCTCCTTGAAAAATGCCTGTGCTTATTACTAGTTCCTATAAAGTGCTGAGGCCCAAATCTCTGTCTAGCCCTGGCCCTTCCCCCAAGATTTAGCCTCCTGTACTCGACTGCATGTCAGACATCTCCCCTTGGATGGCCCACAGGTGCCTTACTGTGACCAAAAGAGAATTGGTCATCTTAGTCCCCATCTCCACTCTAAAGTGATCTTCCTCCTCTGTTCCCTATCTCACTTGGTGGCAGCACCATCTACCCTGTCCTGTTGACTCTCGAATACTTCCCAAATCTGAGGTTTTGTGTTGCCGTGTCTACTTCCCCTAGTGTCTCCTTCCCTCTATCAGACTAAGCTTTTCAAGGGCAAGGACTCTGCATCAGCTGTCTGTGCCCCAGCATACCACACAAGTCTAGGCACCAAACAGGCCTCAGTAAATGTCGTTGAATTGAACCGTGCTCTGCTCTCTCATTCCCAGCAGTGCTGTCCTTGGTGGGAGCTGACCCAGTGCCTGGGGAGTGAATGAAGTGGGAGTCTGGATGCCAAGACTCTCTTAGTCCCTGATCCCCCTATTGAGTCCAAAAGTCTTTCTTTAACCCTGATGGCATTTGGGACACAGAGGTATTTGTAAGATTTACAAAGTGGCTTTGTAGACAAAGTCAGTCAAGGCAAGACTTCCAGGAGATGGGACTGAACAGCCACAGTGCCAGATGTGTGTGCTCTACACTAGAAGTGACATGGATGGGTGGGAAATTGGGAGGAGAAACAAAAGGGCCTAGATGAGTCAGAGTTTCAGAGAGGAGGCATTTGAACAATTCAAGCAGGAGAAAGAATAAAGGGAGTTTCACAAAGTCCAGAAGGAACATGGCATGTGTATGTAATGGGAGGGAGGGAGTGACAAGAGCAGCCTGGAGAGGTTTGGATAGGTGGCCTTCAAGGTACTTTCCAATCCTAAGTGCCTGCAGAGTGGAAGCTGCTGGTCTCGGAGAAGTCTGGACCACAGAGATCTTCTCCCAACCCAAGCATACCAGAGGGATGCGACACATGCCAGCAATAACAGCGGCTTACTTGGGTACGATTCCTTGTGCTCAGATCCTGCCTTTCCCAGATAAGCAGTGAATCTAGTCCTAATCACCCCATTACACAGAGCGGGAAACAGAGGGGTTTTGCCCAGGTATTATGCTGCAAGTCAGAGCTGGGGCCAGAATCCAGATAGTGTGTCCTTAGTTCCATGCTCTTCTGTAATACTCCACTAGATTGTATTATTGCAGAAAGCATCTGTTAAACACAGAACTTGGCTTTTGTTTTCCCCAGAGAAAAAATAAAAGATACTATTGGAAATTAAGCGTCAGGCATGGTGCTGTGTTTTTTTGTAGAGGTTAATTTCATTTACTTTGACACAGCAGTCTTGGGAGGTGGAAGTATTATATAGTATACCCTATTTGACAGATGAGACATTGTGGCTCTAAGGAGTGATGGGACTTATCTAACACATTCGTTGATGGTGGGACAGTGATCTTGGCCCAGGTGGTGTGAGCCCAAAGTCCACCTTCATTCCACCAGCCTGAACCTGTGACTTTCTCAGCCCTGAGCTATGACCAGGCATACCTGAGGAAGGGGGTGTATTTTAAGATTCGCATCACCCCTGCACCTTAGTGGTCAGACTAGACAGCTCGAGATAGCAGGTGGGTAATCATAACCAGGGCTGATAAGGCATTTTGCCACTATCAAGTTCCTGGGGATATTTATTATTAATCACACTAATGGACCACCATGAGAGGACAAAGTTTCTCTCTGGCATTTCCTCTGATCGAGCTGGAAGCTTTTCAAGCTCTTTCCCCAGGCTGCCAATATCAATTTAATTTGAGCCACTATCCTCTTGGAATATGAAATTGGGTCCATATACAGGATCTCCCAGTCAAGTCATCAGCCCCACAGCCCTGCCCCCACCAACCAGTGACTATGCATATATGATCAGTCTGCATGTGCCCAGAGAGAAAGCAGCCTGCTGAGCTTATGGCCCGTCTGTGAACCATCCGCATCCATCCGTGACCGGGTGCCTGTTAGGTGCGCGGTTCTATGTGAGGCTCTGCGAGGGGTGCTCACCCTCTTCTCCCCTCGAGCTCCCCTTCCCAGCAGCTCTGTATCTGTTGGTGGTTTTGCTGTTAGCGCCGTCTTTTGTGTGCACAGTGTCATCATCTTTAACTCTGCCTGACCCCTGCCATCAGTCACCAAGCCCTGCTCTCTGTCTGTCTGTGTGTCCTTCACAGCTTCACTCCCTCCCATCTCCACTGCCAGTGCCCTAGGTCAGCCCTCCCCGACTCTGGCCTGAACTGTCGGAACAGGCTTCTCCCTGGTCTCCCTGCCTCCAGGCTGCCTGTCCAGGCCAGCTTCCACATGGCCAGCCTCCACATGGTCACCACGGTGATCTTCAGAAACGTAGCCTTCAAGCGTACTCAGAATTGGCGGGAGACCTGTCGCACACACACCAGCGCACACACTTACCTTCCCAGCCCTCTCTTCCTCCCACGGCTCCTCAGCACAGGCTGTGCCCTCTAGCTGGGCTACTCTCACTGCACGCAGCAGCACCGTGTGCTTGCTCTTGTCTCTGGGCTTCCTGGGCCCTACCTCCTGCACGATGCCCTCCCTTGGTCTTTCCTGCCCTCCTCATGCTCTCTGTCTCCCTCAGCCCCGCAGTGCCTGAAGTAGGTTCGCAGTGCTCATCTGGCCTCCCTCCCACATCCTGCTTTGTCTTGTCAGCTGCTGCTTTTTTTTTCTTTTCCTCCATTCCAGGCTGGGCTGTAGCTGCTCCCATAAAAGGATCACACTTTGTGTTCCATGCAGAAGGAGCCCAGAACACTTCCAGGTATATCCTTGGAGCTCAAGACAGGTTGTTCAGCTAGGCCAGAGAAGAGAGGGATCTGCTCATTTCCAGCCCTGCAGGCCTGTTGGCTGTTTTGTGTATTTATGTAGCTTTTAAGTGCAGACTAATAGCTATCATTTATTGCATGCCCACTATGTGCCAGGCACTGTGCCAGGCATTCTATGTGAGCTTTCTTATTTACTCCTCCCAACAATCCTATACATTAGGTATCACTATTGTCCTCATTTTACCTGAGAATGGAAGTGAGGCACAGAGATGAACCACAGAGCTTGTTCGGGGTCCATGGTCCTGTTGTTTCTATGTTCTGTCTGCTCTACTGCCCTGCCTTTCAGAGGCAGGTCTGGAAGTTCAGAGACCAAGTTCAAACCCTGGAGTGTTGGGGTATAAAGTGACTTGAGATTTTGAATCTTTCCTACCCCATCCCTCCCTTTGCTCAGCATCTTCAAAGCCATGGGGCAGGGCCTGCCAGAGGAGGAGCAGGAGAAGCTGCTGCGCATCTGTTCCATTTATACCCAGAGTGGAGAAAACAGCCTGGTGCAGGAGGGCCCTGAGGCCTCCCCCATTGGGAAATCTCCATATACACTAGACAGCCTGTGTTGGAGCATCAAACCAGCCAGCTCCAGCTTCGGGTCTGAAGGAAAGGCCCAGCAGCAGGAGGAGCAGGGCAGTGTTAATGATGTCAAGGAAGAGGAAAAGGAGGAGAAAAAGGTCTTGCCAGACCAGGTAGAGGAGAAGAAAGAAAATGATGACCAGGAAGAAAAAGAGGATGAAGATGATGATGAAGACGATGACGATGAAGAGGAAGAGAGAATGGAGGTGGGGCCTTTCTCTACAGGGCAAGAGTCCCCCACTGCCGAGAATGCTAGGCTTCTGGCCCAGAAAAGGGGAGCTTTGCAGGGCTCTGCGTGGCAGGTTAGCTCAGGTAAGATAACTACTTTGTCCCCACACGAACTTTTTTTCTCTTTGGCTGGCTCTTGAGGCTACATTCTACCCTAGGAAGAGATGAAAAGTAGCAGGCGATAGCCAATGTGAGGCAAGCCTGGAAGGCAGCCTGGTATATAGATGACAGCTGGCTTCTTCCCCCTCTTAGGATGGAGCCTGTACAGGGACCACTGTCAGGCTGCTGTTTACCTCATATAAAGAGCACATTCTGAGAGGATGAGATAGGAGTGAGCCCTGGGCAGTAACATAGAGGCAGAAGATCGCAAGTAGGGAGTGTGTATATGGTTCTGCACGTGTTTTTCATGTGCAATGAGACAGTGCTTTCTGTGTATGTGTGCGTGTGCCTGGAGGCTGGCTAGTGGTGAGATAAGATTT